>NC_092228.1:44673652-44758652 GCF_036320965.1 Panulirus ornatus
TTACATGGCAGCTAGAGACTGAGTGTGAACGAATGGGGCCTTTGTTGTCTTTTCCTAGCGCTACCTCGCACACATGAGGGGGGAGGGGGATGTTATTTCATATGTAGCGAGGTGGCGATGGGAATGAATAAGGCAGACAGTATGAATTATGTACATGTGTATATATGTGATGTCTGTGTGAGTATATATAAGTATACGCTGAGATGTATAGGTATGTATATTTGCGTGTGTGGACGTGTATGTATATACATGTGTATGTGGGCGGGTTGGGCCATTCTTTCGTCTGTTTCCTTGCGCTACCTCGCTAACGCGGGATACAGCGACAAAGCAAAATAAATAAATAAATAAAAAATGAATATATATATATATATATATATATATATATATATATATATATATATATATATATATTCTTATTTAACTAAATGACGTCCTAGCTCCGTCTCTTCGTTGTATATTAAAACGTATTCAATTACATCTGGCTCCAAGAGTGTAGAACTCCCTCCCACATAGTGTACAGAAAGGTTATTACAATCATTACATGAGTACGATGAAAATAAACCACCCAGCACACACACACATACACACACAGACACACACACACACATACACACACACACACACACACACACACACACACACACACACATACACACACACACACAGAGCAATTGAACGTGGAGGGAGTCTTCAGCTCTCTCTCTCTCTCTCTCTCTCTCTCTCTCTCTCTCTCTCTCTCTCTCTCTCTCTCTATCTATCTATCTATCTATCTATCAGGGGGTCTGAGTCAGTGTCATAAGGGCGGGAGTAAAACTGGTAATTGACTAAACCACCGAAGAGATAGATAGATCGATCGATCAATAGATAGATAGATAGATAGATAGATAGATAGGCTGGCTGGGTGAGTTGGTGATAGATGAATAGATAGACTGATAGATAGATAGATAGACTGCTTGACTGACTGACAGGTTGGCTGGGAGAGATGGTGATAGATGGAGAGAGAGAGAGATAGATAGATGAATTGATAAGACAGAACAGCTGAGAGAGAGAGA
Source organism: Panulirus ornatus (assembly GCF_036320965.1). Classification (NCBI taxonomy): domain Eukaryota; kingdom Metazoa; phylum Arthropoda; class Malacostraca; order Decapoda; family Palinuridae; genus Panulirus; species Panulirus ornatus. The sequence continues at coordinate 44,674,705 of NC_092228.1, forward strand.
GAGAGAGAGAGAGAGAGAGAGAGAGAGAGAGAGAGAGAGAGAGAGAGAGAGAGAGAGACTTGCTTGAATTTGCTCTACATAGCACGCGGTGTTCTGAGCCTCCCCTCATTGGTCACAATATTGGTGTAAGAGCGTCCTTGATTGGCTCATCAAAAGCAAGCGCGCAAAAAAGAAAAAAGCACGACTGTGATTGGCTGAAAGTTCCTCTTTGCACTCCCGAGGTCTCATGGAAGCGAGGCTTTGATTGGCCGACAATAGCGGGGTCTTGAACACCCGCCTCGCGATGCTTCATGAAAGCTGGACGTTGATTGGCTGACAGGTGACGGGGGGGGGAGGGGCTTGTGTGTGTGTGTATATATACATATATATATTCTCGAAGCCTTATGAAAGCGAGGCGATGATTGGTTAGCATACGCTTCCACATGTAAGCGAGGTTGTGGTTGGCTGACAGCTCTGTTTACAGGCGTGGATCACATGTAAACAGGTCAACGATTGGCTGACAGCTCTATCTATGCCATGAAACGGGGGCGCTGATAGGTGGAAAACATCCTGACGTCATAAAAAGGGGGGTTGGTCTATATGACCCCCCCCAAGTGTCAGGTCAAAGGTCAAAGCCTTATACCCAAAAGGGGGTCGTGACCTCTGTGCTCAGGGGGTCGTGACCTCTGTGCTCAAGGGGTCGTACTGTCATGTTCAAGGGTCGTATACCGTCGTGTTCAAGGGTCGTATACCGTCGTGCTCAAGGGTCGTATACCGTCGTGCTCAAGGGTCGTATACCGTCGTGTTCAAGGGTCGTACTGTCATGTTCAAGGGTCGTATACCGTCGTGTTCAAGGGTCGTATACCGTCGTGCTCAAGGGTCGTATACCGTCGTGTTCAAGGGTCGTATACCGTCGTGCTCAAGGGTCGTATACCGTCGTGTTCAAGGGTCGTATACCGTCGTGTTCAAGGGTCGTATACCGTCGTGCTCAAGGGGTCGTACTGTCATGTTCAAGGGTCGTATACCGTCGTGCTCAAGGGTCGTATACCGTCGTGTTCAAGGGTCGTATACCGTCGTGTTCAAGGGTCGTATACCGTCGTGCTCAAGGGTCGTATACCGTCGTGTTCAAGGGTCGTATACCGTCGTGTTCAAGGGGTCGTATACCGTCGTGTTCAAGGGTCGTATACCGTCGTGCTCAAGGGTCGTATACCGTCGTGCTCAAGGGGTCCTATACCATCGTGTTCAAGGGTCGTATACCGTCGTGTTCAAGGGGTCGTATACCCTCATGTTCAAGGGGTCGTATACCGTCGTGTTCAAGGGTCGTATACCGTCGTGTTCAAGGGTCGTACTGTCATGTTCAAGGGTCGTACACCGTCGTGTTCAAGGGGTCGTATACCCTCATGTTCAAGGGGTCGTATACCGTCGTGTTCAAGGGTCGTATACCGTCGTGTTCAAGGGTCGTATACCGTCGTGTTCAAGGGTCGTATACCGTCGTGTTCAAGGGTCGTACCGTCGTGTTCAAGGGTCGTATACCGTCGTGTTCAAGGGTCGTATACCGTCGTGTTCAAGGGTCGTATACCGTCGTGCTCAAGGGGTCGTATACCGTCGTGCTCAAGGGTCGTATACCGTCGTGCTCAAGGGTCGTATACCGTCGTGTTCAAGGGTCGTATACCGTCGTGCTCAAGGGGTCCTATACCATCGTGTTCAAGGGTCGTATACCGTCGTGTTCAAGGGTCGTACCATCGTGCTCAAGGGGTCGTACCATCGTGCTCAAGGGTCGTATACCGTCATGCTCAAGGGGTCGTACCGTCGTGCTCAAGGGGGTCGTTCCGTCATGTTCAAGGGGTCGTACCGTCGTGTTCAAGGGGGTCGTACCATCGTGTTCAAGGGGGGTTCACTACACCAACCCACACTCCCATAAGGGGAATAATAAAAGGTGGAATTAGACATCCACTGACTGTCACAAAACTGCTAAGGATTTTTTCCCCCATCTCACACATGTATAAACACCACATCTACGTCTGCAGGGGGGAGAAAAAACAAAAAAAGGCCGGAAAAAAAGGCCACACACAAAAAAGGCCCCCCAAAAAAGGGCCAAAATAAATAAAAGGCCTTCTCCATGCAATGTCTACACACACCGTGTCTCTGCCAGCGGAATGTCTGGTTAAATAACCCCAACCCCTCAACCCCAAGGGCCCTTGTCGGCAACATAACATCCTCCCAACCCCACCCCCACCCCCCTCAGGCAAGGCCGGGCCAACTCCCCCCCACTCCAAGGGCCTTTGTCGGCAACATAACACTCCCCCCCACCACAACCTCCCACCCCACCCCCTAAGGCAAGGCCGGGCCAACTCCCCACCACTCCAAGGGCCCTTGTCGGCAACATAACACCACCCCTCACCCCCTCCCAACCCCCACCCCCTCCAGGCAAGGCCGGGCCAACTCCCCCCCAACCACCCCCCCCCATCCCAAGGGCCCTTGTCGGCAACATAACAGTTTAGTAAAAGGGCTCAAAATGGCCCACACCCCCCCCCCCCCCTCCCCTCAAATAACCTCACAACACGGAGGTGCAAAATTCACTTTATATATTTTCCTAACCACTGAAAATATCTCTGTTTTTTTTTCTTTCTTTCTTTCTTTCTTTCTAAGCAGTTCACACGAGAGAGGTGGCTTGTGAGCAATGATTATGTGATTAAGGAAGTTTTCATGGCACTGCATGAATATATATATATATATATATATATATATATATATATATATATATATATATATATATATATATATATATGTGTGTGTGTGTGTGTGTTTGTGTGTATGCATGTGTGTATGTGTTTGTGTATGTGTGTGTGTGTATGTATGAGTGTATATATGTGAGTGTATGTGTGTGTGTATGAGTGTATATATGTGTGTGTATGTGTGTGTATATGCGTATGTGTGTATGTGTGTGAATATGTGTGTGTGTGTGTGTGAATGTGTGTGTGTGTGTGTATGTGTATGTGTGTATGTGTTTGTGTATGTGTGTGTGTATGTATGAGTGTATATATGTGTGTGTATGTGTGTGTATGAGTGTATATATGTGTGTGTATGTGTGTGTGTGTATGAGTGTATATATGTGTGTGTGTATGAGTGTATATATGTGTGTGTATGTGTATGTGTATGAGTGTGTGTGTATGTATATATAAACACATCACCTGATGGATAAAGTGTGTTACATCATAATGGATTTACCAGGTAAACCAGCAGCTCAAAAACTGTTCGGGTGCTAAAAATTTGCCATCTGAAATTTGGCGACGGAGAGAGAGAGAGAGAGAGAGAGAGAGAGAGAGAGAGAGAGAGAGAGAGAGAGAGAGAGAGAGAGAGAGAGAGAGAGAGAGCCTGTATGGTCTTAGCGAGGACCATATATACACAGTGAGAGCCTGTATGGTCTTAGCAAGGACCATATATATACAGTGAGAGCCTGTATGGTCTTAGCAAGGCCATATATACAGTGAGAGTCTGTATGGTCTTAGCAAGGACAATATATACAGTGAGAGCCCGTATGGTCTTAGCAAGGACCATATATCAGTGAGAGCCGTATGGTTTAGCAAGGAATATATACAGTGAGAGCCCGTATGGTCTTAGCAAGGAACATATATACAGTGAGAGCCTGTATGGTTTTAGCAAGGACCATATATATACAGTGAGAGCTGTATGGTCTTAGCAAGGACCATATATACAGTGGAGCCTGTATGGTCTTAGCAAGGACAAAATATACGTGAGAGTCCCGTATGGTCTTGCAAGGACATATATACAGTGGAGCCTGTATGGTCTTAGCAAGGACCATATATACAGTGAGAGCCTGTTGGTCTTAGCAAGGACCCTATATTTCAGTGAGAGCCTGTATGGTTTAGCAAGGACCATATATACAGTGAGAGGGCCCGTATGGTCTTAGCAAGGACCATATATACAGTGAGAGTTGTATGGTCCTAGCAAGGACCATATATACAGTGAGAGGTAGGGTTTTAGAAGGCCCATATATACAGTGGGCCTGTAGGTTTAGCAAGGCCCATAATAAGTGAGGCTGTATGGTTTAAAGAAAAATTTAAAACAGGAAGGTAGGCTTAGCAAGGACATTATGTAAACCCTTTTGGTTTTACGGCCCAAAACAGTGGGGCCTGAGGTCTTACGCCCCTTTAAAAAAATTCCCCCTTAGGCTAAATTTACCCCCTACAAACCCTTGGGCAGACGGTAGCCCCTTGAAACGCGGTACGACCCTTAGCACGAGGGTCGATTGAAGGGGTACGTTGAGCAGGGACGGTACGACCCTTGAAAAGAGGTAGATTGACAGACGGTCGCCCCTTAAACCCCGGGTGACCTTGAGAGGTTACGCCCCTTGAACAGACGGTAGCCCCTTGCCGACGGTAGGGATTAGACGACGGTTTTAACGACCTTGAAAACGAGGTACGCCCCTTAGCACGACGGTATAGCCCCTTGCAGGGAGGGTACGACGACCCTTGGCACGACGGTAGACCTTGAGCAGACGGTTACCCCCTTGAAAGACGGTACCCCCTTGAGCCCGAGGGGTGCTGTGGATGAAACGTCGTGTTAAGGGTCGTGTCCCTTTGCTAAGGGGTGTATCCCCATTCAAACATAAGACGAAAAGATTTTTTAAAAAAACCAACCATTGTTAAAGTTCCCTAAGAGGCCCCCAAAAACAGATCGAGAGAGCCCTTTTCCCCAAAAAGAATTATCCGAGATTCCCTTTAAAGGGAGTTTAAGGGTGGAATCCCCTTAAAGGAGGGATTACCCTTTTCCCCCGTCGTACCTGGAGTTTTTATTAATTACATCTTAATTTTATTGGTTAATATATTCTGATTAATATAAAGTTGAGTGATCAATATTGAGTTTTGGTTGTCGTATGATCAATATGGTTTAAAGGGGGTAAGCTGTATATAGTGGTGTGATGATTAATAGGTTTTAAAAGGGTGTTTTAGGGTTAAAAATTTTTTGATCAACGGGGTGATCAATCTGATTAAACGTGGGGGTGGTGTATGTAATATTGTATGATAAACGATGATAATTGTATAATAGTGGTTGTGGTGTATGATCAATTTGTCGATAAAGAGTCAATGCTTTTTAAAAAAGTGGGGGGGGGGGTATGATCTATTTTACGATCAAACGTGATCAATGTTTTATTAAACAGTGGTTGTGGTGTATGATAATATTGTATGATCAAAGATGTTAATCTGTATTAATAGTGGGGGTGGTGTTTCAGTATTTACTGATCAAAAGATATCAGCTGTTTAATAGTGGGGGTGGGTATGATCAATTTGTATGATTAAAGATGTCAATCTGTTTAATCAGTGGGGTGGGTATGATAATATTGTAGATAAAAGATACAAAGCTGATTAAACAGTGGTTTGGGGGTATATAAGTATTGTAGAAAAGATGATCAAGCTGTATTTCAGGGTTTGTGGGGATGAAATTTTTGAGAAAAACGATGATCAAGTGTAATAAATAGTGGATGTGGTGTATGAAGTATTGACTGAAAAGATGATAAAACTGTATTAAAAAGGGGTTTTGGGGGTGGTGTATGATCAATATTGATCAAGGAAGGTTGTTGACAAACTGGGGGGGGGCTATGGTGGGGACTACCCCAAGAATGGGTTTTGGTGGGGGTACCGAGACATGGGTTATGGTGGGGATCACCAAAGAGACTGGGGTTTTGGGGTTGGGGACTCCCCAAAAAGAATGGGTTTGGTGGGGGCTCACCCCCAAAGAATGGGTTATGGGGGGGACTACCCCAAAAAAGAATGGTTATGGGGGGACTCACTAAAGGGGTTTTGGGGGAGGGGGACACCCCAGGGGAAAGGGGTTGATGGGGATTACCCCAGGACCCTGATGATGGGGGGCTTACCCCAAGGCCCTGAATATTGGGGGGGTTACCCCAAGAGCCCTGGGGTATGATGGGGACTTTCTCATAGAGAAAGGGGGTTTATGGGGATTACCCCATAGAGAATGGGGTATGTGGGGACTTACCCCTAGGACCCTGGGGGATGATGGGGATTACTTGGACCTGGGGTTGATGGGGACTTACTAAGAAATGGGGTATGATGGGGATTACCCCTAGAGACCATGGGGGATGTGGGGAACCCATATATATATATATATATATATATATATATATGTGTGTGTGTGTGTGTGTGTGTGTGATGATGTGTGTATGTGTTTGTGTATGTGTGTGTGTGTATGTATGAGTGATATTGAGTGTATGTGTGTGTGTATGTAGTGTATATATGTGTGTGTATGTGTGTGTTATGCGTATGTGTGTATGTGTGTGATATGTGTGTGTGTGTGTGTGAATGTGTGTGTGTGTGTGTTGTGTATGTGTGTATGTGTTGTGTTGTGATGTGTTGTATGAGTTATATGTGTGTTGTGTTTGTGTATGAGTGTTTATGTGTGTGTATGTGTGTGTGTGTATGAGTGTATATATGTGTGTGTGTATGAGTGTATATATGTGTGTGTATGTGTATGTGTATGAGTGTGTGTGTATGTATATATAAACACATCACCTGAAGGATAAAGTGTGTTACATCATAATGGATTTACCAGGTAAACCAGCAGCTCAAAAACTGTTCGGGTGCTAAAAATTTGCCATCTGAAATTTGGCGACGGAGAGAGAGAGAGAGAGAGAGAGAGAGAGAGAGAGAGAGAGAGAGAGAGAGAGAGAGAGAGAGAGAGAGAGAGAGAGAGAGAGAGAGAGCCTGTATGGTCTTAGCGAGGATCATATATACACAGTGAGAGCCTGTATGGTCTTAGCAAGGACCATATATATACAGTGAGAGCCTGTATGGTCTTAGCAAGGACCATATATACAGTGAGAGTCTGTATGGTCTTAGCAAGGACCATATATATACAGTGAGAGCCTGTATGGTCTTAGCAAGGACCATATATACAGTGAGAGCCTGTATGGTCTTAGCAAGGACCATATATACAGTGAGAGCCTGTATGGTCTTAGCAAGGAACATATATACAGTGAGAGCCTGTATGGTCTTAGCAAGGACCATATATATACAGTGAGAGCCTGTATGGTCTTAGCAAGGACCATATATACAGTGCGAGCCTGTATGGTCTTAGCAAGGACCATATATACAGTGAGAGTCTGTATGGTCTTAGCAAGGACCATATATACAGTGCGAGCCTGTATGGTCTTAGCAAGGACCATATATACAGTGAGAGCCTGTATGGTCTTAGCAAGGACCATATATACAGTGAGAGCCTGTATGGTCTTAGCAAGGACCATATATACAGTGAGAGCCTGTATGGTCTTAGCAAGGACCATATATACAGTGAGAGTCTGTATGGTCCTAGCAAGGACCATATATACAGTGAGAGCCTGTATGGTCTTAGCAAGGACCATATATACAGTGAGAGCCTGTATGGTCTTAGCAAGGACCATATATACAGTGAGAGCCTGTATGGTCTTAGCAAGGACCATATATACAGTGAGAGCCTGTATGCTCTTAGCAAGGACCATATATACAGTGAGAGCCTGTATGGTCTTAGCAAGGGCCATATATACAGTGAGAGCCTGTATGGTCTTAGCAAGGACCATATATACAGTGAGAGCCTGTATGGTCTTAGCAAGGACCATATATACAGTGAGAGCCTGTATGGTCTTAGCAAGGACCATATATACAGTGAGAGCCTGTATGGTCTTAGCAAGGACCATATATACAGTGAGAGCCTGTATGGTCTTAGCAAGGACCATATATACAGTGAGAGCCTGTATGGTCTTAGCAAGGACCATATATACAGTGAGAGCCTGTATGGTCTTAGCAAGGACCATATATACAGTGAGAGCCTGTATGGTCTTAGCAAGGACCATATATACAGTGAGAGCCTGTATGGTCTTAGCAAGGACCATATATACAGTGAGAGCCTGTATGGTCTTAGCAAGGACCATATATACAGTGAGAGCCTGTATGGTCCTTAAGAACGACAATACAACCATTGAACACGACGGTACGACCCTTGAGCACGACGGTACGACCCTTGAGCGCGACGGTACGACCCGTGAACACGACGGTACGACCCTTGAGCACGACGGTACGACCCTTGAACACGACGGTACGACCCTTCAGCACGACGGTACGATCCTTGAGCACGACGGTACGACCCTTGAGCACGACGGTACGACCCTTGAGCACGGCGGTACGACCCTTGAGCACGACGGTACGACCCTTGAGCACGACGGTACGACCCTTGAGCACGACGGTACGACACCATTGAGCACGACGGTACGACCCTTGAACACGACGGTACGACCCTTGAACACGACGGTACGACCCTTGAGCACGACGGTACGACCCTTGAACACGACGGTACGACGACCCTTGTGCACGACGGTACGACCCTTCAGCACGACGGTATACGACCCTTGAACACGACGGTACGACCCTTCAGCACGACGGTATACGACCCTTGAGCACGACGGTACGACGACCCTTGAACACGACGGTACGACCCTTGAGCACGACGGTATACGACCCTTGAACACGACGGTACAACCCTTGAGCACGACGGTGCTCGTGGATCGTACCGTCGTGTTCAAGGGTCGTCGTACCGTCGTGCTCAAGGGTCGTACTACCCACTTCAAACACATACAGACGAACAAGCATTCTTCTAAAAACACACACATCTGTTCAACGACTGCCTCAAACGAGGCCCCAAAACACGACTCCAGACGAGACGACCATGTCCCCAAAAACGACATATATCCGAGATCTCACCTTAAGGAGCCTTTAAGGGTGGATATGCCCTCCTAAAGCGAGGGATTACCTCCCTTTTCCGCCAGTCGTACCCTGGCAGTTCATCCTCCTCATTAATATACATCATTCATTCTCTATTGGATTAATATCATTCTGATTAATACTGAAGTTGAGTGATCAATATTGAGTCATTGGTCGTGTCGTATGATCAATATGGTCTTCAGCAAGGGGGTGTGAGGAGCACTGTATTGATCAGTGGTGATGTATGATTAATACTGGATTAAACCACCGGTGGTGTTGTAGGATTAATATTGTACTGATCGAACGTGATGCACTGATCAATACTGTATTAATCAGTGGGGGTGGTGTATGATCAATATTGTACTGATTAAACGATGATCAATGCTGTATCAATCAGTGGTTGTGGTGTATGATCAATATTGTACCGATCAAACGATGATCAATGCTGTATTAATCAGTGGGGGTGGTGTATGATCAGTATTGTACTGATCAAACGATGATCAATGCTGTATTAATCAGTGGTTGTGGTGTATGATCAATATTGTACTGATCAAACGATGATTAATGCTGTATTAATCAGTGGGGGTGGTGTATGATCAGTATTGTACTGATCAAACGATGATCAATGCTGTATTAATCAGTGGGGGTGGTGTATGATCAATATTGTACTGATTAAACGATGATCAATACTGTATTAATCAGTGGTTGTGGTGTATGATCAATATTGTACTGATCAAACGATGATCAATGCTGTATTAATCAGTGGTTGTGGTGTATGATCAGTATTGTACTGATCAAACGATGATCAATGCTGTATTAATCAGTGGTTGTGGTGTATGATCAATATTGTACTGATCAAACGATGATCAATGCTGTATTAATCAGTGGTTGTGGTGTATGATCAGTATTGTACTGATCAAACGATGATCAATGCTGTATTAATCAGTGGGGGTGGTGTATGATCAATATTGATCAATGGAAGTGTTGTCTGATCAATATCATGGGAGGGGGAGCTATGGTGGGGACTGACCCCAGAGACATGGGTTATGGTGGGGACTGACCCCAGAGACATGGGTTATGGTGGGGACTCACCCCAAAGAGACATGGGTTATGGTGGGGACTCACCCCAAAGAGACATGGGTTATGGTGGGGACTCACCCCAAAGAGACATGGGTTATGGTGGGGACTCACCCCAAAGAGACATGGGTTATGGTGGGGACTCACCTCAAAGGGTTATGGGGGTATGACGGGGACTTACCTCACAGGACCATGAGGTATGATGGGGACTTACCTCACAGGACCATGAGGTATGATGGGGACTTACCTCACAGGACCATGAGGTATGATGGGGACTTACCTCATAGAGACCATGGGGTATGATGGGGACTTACATCATAGAGACCATGGGGTATGATGGGGACTTACCTCATAGAGACCATGGGGTATGATGGGGACTTACCTCATAGAGACCATGGGGTATGATGGGGACTTACCTCACTGGACCATGGGGTATGATGGGGACTTACCTCATAGAGACCATGGGGTATGATGGGGACTTACCTCATAGAGACCATGGGGTATGATGGGGACTTACCTCACATGACCATGGAACATGATTGGGGACTTACCTCACAGGACCATGGAACATGATGGAGACTTACCTCATAGAGACCATGGGGTATGATGGGGACTTACCTCATAGAGACCATGGGGTATGATGGGGACTTACCTCATAGAGACCATGGGGTATGATGGGGACTTACCTCATAGAGACCATGGGGTATGATGGGGACTTACATCATAGAGACCATGGGGTATGATGGGGACTTACCTCATAGAGACCATGGGGTATGATGGGGACTTACCTCATAGAAGAAGTAGGAGTCCCCAGGGAGAGTGGTTGTGTTGGTGAGGCTGGAGGGGACGGTGAAGTTGCCACAAGAACCGGTCGCCAGGTGCAAGGGATTCGAACAGTTGGCCTCGTTGCTGGCGTCTTCCAGGACCAGAAGCAGGCCGTCATTGGTCCAGGACGAGCCGTTGTTGTACTCCCTGGATGCTGATTGGCTGCCGCTGCTGACCTCCTGGAACGTGCTAATATCCTCCTGGAACGCGCCACTACCCTCCTGGAACACGCCACTACCCCTGGAAGGCGCCACTACCCTCCTGGAAGGCGCCACTAGCCCTCCTGGAAGGCGCCACTACCCTCCTGGAAGGCGCCACTGCCCTCCTGGAAGGCGCCACTGCCCTTCTGGAACGCGCCACTACCCTCCTGGAAGGCGCCACTGTCCTTCTGGAACACGCCACTACCCTCCTGGAATACGCCACTACCCTCCTGGAATGCACCACTACCCTCCTGGAACACGCCACGGCCCTCCTGGAAGGCGCTACTACCCTCCTGGAAGACGCCACTACCCTCCTGGAAGGCGTCCGTATGGTTGAAGCGGGAGGTTACGACTTGACCCGGCATAGTGGGTGACCTCATGACACGGCAGGTCAGGTCAGAGCAGGTCAGCGCGGGCCCCTCCCTTCTGGTAGCAGGTCAGCCACGAGAGAGGAGCTGGTGGTCACCACCTGTGTACCAGCTGGGCCATGAAGGGGTCTGGAATGATGGAGGAGGAGCTGGTGGTCACCACCTGTGTACCAGCTGGGCCATGAAGGGGGTCTGGAGTGATGGTTGAGGGAGGAGCTGGTGGCTCTGGACGAAGAAGTGGAGGGCGTATCCTCTGGCTCGACACCTTTTTCGTTAAACGGGAAGACCTGGCGATCTCTGAGAGAGGGATCCAACCTGACCTGGGGACCAATGGGAGATATATATATATATATATATATATACATTATATATTATATACATTATATATATACATTCTTTCTTGACACTCCACCGTGACCTGGGGACCAATGGAGAAAGTAAGGCATGTGTACGTGTAGGAAGAGAGGAAAGTGATTGGTTCTCAGTGAATGTAGGTTTGCGGCAGGGGTGTGTGATGTCTCCATGGTTGTTTAATTTGTTTATGGATGGGGTTGTTAGGGAGGTGAATGCAAGAGTTTTGGAAAGAGGGGCAAGTATGAAGTCTGTTGGGGATGAGAGAGCTTGGGAAGTGAGTCAGTTGTTGTTCGCTGATGATACAGCGCTGGTGGCTGATTCATGTGAGAAACTGCAGAAGCTGGTGACTGAGTTTGGTAAAGTGTGTGAAAGAAGAAAGTTAAGAGTAAATGTGAATAAGAGCAAGGTTATTAGGTACAGTAGGGTTGAGGGTCAAGTCAATTGGGAGGTAAGGTTGAATGGAGAAAAACTGGAGGAAGTAAAGTGTTTTAGATATCTGGGAGTGGATCTGGCAGCGGATGGAACCATGGAAGCGGAAGTGGATCATAGGGTGGGGGAGGGGGCGAAAATCCTGGGAGCCTTGAAGAATGTGTGGAAGTCGAGAACATTATCTCGGAAAGCAAAAATGGGTATGTTTGAAGGAATAGTGGTTCCAACAATGTTGTATGGTTGCGAGGCGTGGGCTATGGATAGAGTTGTGCGCAGGAGGATGGATGTGCTGGAAATGAGATGTTTGAGGACAATGTGTGGTGTGAGGTGGTTTGATCGAGTAAGTAACGTAAGGGTAAGAGAGATGTGTGGAAATAAAAAGAGCGTGGTTGAGAGAGCAGAAGAGGGTGTTTTGAAGTGGTTTGGGCACATGGAGAGAATGAGTGAGGAAAGATTGACCAAGAGGATATATGTGTCGGAGGTGGAGGGAACGAGAAGTGGGAGACCAAATTGGAGGTGGAAAGATGGAGTGAAAAAGATTTTGCGTGATCGGGGCCTGAACATGCAGGAGGGTGAAAGGCGGGCAAGGAATAGAGTGAATTGGATCGATGTGGTATACCGGGGTTGACGTGCTGTCAGTGGATTGAATCAGGGCATGTGAAGCGTCTGGGGTAAACCATGGAAAGCTGTGTAGGTATGTATATTTGCGTGTGTGGACGTATGTATATACATGTGTATGGGGGGGGGTTGGGCCATTTCTTTCGTCTGTTTCCTTGCGCTACCTCGCAAACGCGGGAGACAGCGACAAAGCAAAAAAAATAAAAGGAAAAATATACATTATATATACATTATATACATTATATATATACATTCATTCTTGCCACTCCACCGTGACCTGGGGACCAATTGGAGAAGACCTGAATAGACCTGTGGTAAGACAGAGGTCGCCCATGAGTGAATACTTTCCTTATTACAGGCCATGGAAGATATATATATATATATATATATATATATATATATATATATATATATATATATATATATATATATATATATACATTATATATACATTCTTCCTTGACGCTATTCCTGACTGTGTGTGTGTGTGTGTGTGTGTGTGTCTTGTATTATTCCAGAGGTTCCAGTTATGAGCTGAGAGCCTCCAGGGAGGACAGACCCTCTGTGAAACATAAGGAAAGAGCTTCAGAAATAGATGTGTCATAAGAGAAAGAAGAGGTGAAGGAGGAGATGAAGGAGGACAGAAGAAGAAGAAGAAGAAGAAGAAGAAGAAGAAGAAGAAGAAGAAGAAGAAGAAACAGAAGAAGAAGAGGAACAAGTGGATGATAAAGAAGAAGAAGAAGAAGAAGAAGAAGAAGAAGAAGAAGAAGAAGAAGAAGAGGAAGAAGTGGATGATAAAGAAGAAGAAGAAGAAGAAGAAGAAGAAGAAGAAGAAGAAGAAGAAGAAGAAGAAGAAGAGGAAGAAGTGGATGATAAAGAAGAAGAAGAAGAAGAAGAAGAAGAAGAAGAAGAAGAAGAAGAAGAAGAAGAAGAAGAAGAAGAAACAGAAGAGGAAGAAGTGGATGATAAAGAAGAAGAAGAAGAAGAAGAAGAAGAAGAAGAAGAAGAAGAAGAAGAAGAAGAAGAAGAGGGAGTCTAAGAGTCCTATCTTTTTTTGAACGAGGAGTTGGGGGGAAAAAAAAACCCTGTCTTTTGAAGAGGGTTTGGCTTTGTAACCATTAAGGGAGAGTTAACTGGCCAGCTCTCGCGTTTCCGCTTCGTCGCTAACGAAAACTTAATCATATCAAACAGAAGTTCAGAAGGAAATCGCTTTCACACACTTTACCCTCGGTCGTTGAACCAAAGGAAACATGAACTTTACAATATGCTTCAGTTCTCTTAGAGGGGTATTAGAGGAACTAATAGTAAGAGTCATTCAATTTTCCGTCGTGTATTTCCAGGTTTCCACTTCGGTTTCCTTCAAAAGGGAAATTATGCTCTTCCAGCACACACACACACACACACACACACACACACACACACACACACACACACACACACATTGGCTCTCGATATATATGGAAAATCATCAGCGATAATTGGATGGGGGGGGGGGGGGGTGACTGGAATCAAAGTTCTAGTTGGGGTATCTGGAAACCAGAGGGTTAGAGCTCTGGAAGGCCGCAGCCTTAGAACTGGAGGTCTGGAAGACCACAGCCCTGGAACTGGAGGTCTGGAAGGCCATAGCCTTAGGACTGGAAGTCTGGAAGACCACAGCCTTAGAACTGGAGGTCTGGAAGACCACAGCCCTGGAACTGGAGGTCTGGAAGACCACAGCCTTAGAACTGGAGGTCTGGAAGACCACCGCCCTGGAACTGGAGGTCTGGAAGGCCACAGCCTTAGAACTGGAGCTCTGGAAGGCCACAGCCTTAGAACTGGAGGTCTGGAAGACCACAGCCCTGGAACTGGAGGTCTGGAAGGCCATAGCCTTAGGACTGGAGCTCTGGAAGACCACAGCCTTAGAACTGGAGGTCTGGAAGACCACCGCCCTGGAACTGGAGGTCTGGAAGGCCACAGCCTTAGAACTGGAGCTCTGGAAGACCACAGCCTTAGAACTGGAGGTCTGGAAGACCACCGCCCTGGAACTGGAGGTCTGGAAGACCACAGCCCTGGAACTGGAGGTCTGGAAGACCACAGCCCTGGAACTGGAGGTCTGGAAGGCCACCGCCCTGGAACTGGAGGTCTGGAAGACCACAGCCCTGGAACTGGAGGTCTGGAAGGCCACATCCCTGGAACTGGAGGTCTGGAAGACCACAGCTCTGGAACTGGAGGTCTGGAAGACCACAGCCCTGGAACTGGAGGTCTGGAAGACCACAGCCCTGGAACTGGAGGTCTGGAAGACCACAGCCCTGGAACTGGAGGTCTGGAAGACCACAACCCTGGAACTGGAGGTCTGGAAGACCACAGCCCTGGAACTGGAGGTCTGGAAGACCACAGCCTTAGAACTGGAGGTCTGGAAGACCACCGCCCTGGAACTGGAGATCTGGAAGACCACAGCCCTGGAACTGGAGGTCTGGAAGACCACAGCCCTGGAACTGGAGCTCTGGAAGGCCACAGCCCTGGAACTGGAGGTCTGGATGACCATAGCTCTGGAACTGGAGGTCTGGAAGACCACAGCCCTGGAACTGGAGGTCTGGAAGGCCACAACCCTGGAACTGGAGGTCTTGAAGGCCATAGCCTTAGGACTGGAAGTCTGGAAGACCACAGCCTTAGAACTGGAGGTCTGGAAGACCACAGCCCTGGAACTGGAGCTCTGGAAGGCCACAGCCCTGGAACTGGAGGTCTGGAAGGCCATAGCCTTAGGACTGGAAGTCTGAAAGACCTCAGCCTTAGAACTGGAGGTCTGGAAGACCACAGCCCTGGAACTGGAGGTCTGGAAGGCCACAGCCCTGGAACTGGAGGTCTGGAAGGCCACAGCCCTGGAACAAGAGCTCTGGAAGGCCACAGCCCTGGAACTGGAGGTCTGGATGACCACAGCTCTGGAACTGGAGGTCTGGAAGGCCACAGCCCTGGAACTGGAGGTCTGGAAGGCCACAGCCCTGGAACTGGAGGTCTGGAAGGCCACATCCCTGGAACTGGAGGTCTGGAAGACCACAGCTCTGGAACTGGAGGTCTGGAAGACCACAGCCCTGGAACTGGAGGTCTGGAAGACCACAGCCCTGGAACTGGAGGCCTGGAAGACCACAGCCCTGGAACTGGAGGTCTGGAAGACCACAGCCCTGGAACTGGAGGTCTGGAAGACCACAGCCCTGGAACTGGAGGTCTGGAAGACCACAGCCCTGGAACTGGAGGTCTGGAAGACCACAGCCCTGGAACTGGAGGTCTGGAAGACCACAGCCTTAGAACTGGAGGTCTGGAAGACCACAGCCCTGGAACTGGAGATCTGGAAGACCACAGCCCTGGAACTGGAGGTCTGGAAGACCACAGCCCTGGAACTGGAGGTCTGGAAGGCCACAGCCCTGGAACTGGAGGTCTGGAAGACCACAGCCCTGGAACTGGAGGTCTGGAAGGCCACAGCCCTGGAACAAGAGCTCTGGAAGGCCACAGCCCTGGAACTGGAGGTCTGGAAGGCCACAGCCCTGGAACTGGAGGTCTGGAAGGCCACAGCCCTGGAACAAGAGCTCTGGAAGGCCACAGCCCTGGAACTGGAGGTCTGGAAAACCACAGCTCTGGAACTGGAGGTCTGGAAGACCACAGCCCTGGAACAAGAGCTCTGGAAGGCCACAGACCTGGAACCGGAGCTCTGGAAGACCACAGCCCTGGAACTGGAGGTCTGGAAGACCACAGCCCTGGAACAAGAGCTCTGGAAGGCCACAGCCCTGGAACAAGAGCTCTGGAAGGCCACAGCCCTGGAACAAGAGCTCTGGAAGGCCACAGTCCTGGAACTGGAGGTCTGGAAGGCCACACTTACAAAGGGGATAGAGTTATTGATAAACACGAGTTGTCAAAGACCAAAAGGTGTGCTGGAAGACTGGAGCTCCGGAGCTGGAAGCCAGGAAAGTTTTATATCAGCTTTGGAAGACTCGATTCTTGGAACTCACGAAGAGTATAAGATCCATCCAGGAGGAAGGAAGGTAAGGCGGTCCTGGAAGACAGTCTCAGCAGAGGAAACTGGTCACTGGCTGAGCAACTTTGCAAGGGAATTTGACGTCTAAGTCATTCACTTCTTGCTAAAACAGGATTTGATCTTAGAAGTTGAAGACCGGGGCTTCGAACAGGAGACACCAAGGTTGATGGATCACAACCTCTGACCTTTGGCTCATGATTATACTCGTCCTTATGACCAGCTGATCCAAAAGGCTCTCTTTCTTGCCTCACTGTGTCACTACATTTCCACTTTACACTTACACTTTTACAGATATCCAACATATAAGTGTAAATATATATAAATCCCAAAACATGAAATGGCGTCCTAGCTACGTCTCTTCGTTGTATATCAACTGACTGTTATATTTCTCTCTTGCATCCCCCCTGATAATGTGATTATGACACGAAAGTGCACTTGGCAACTTAGCGTGTTTCATTTCCCCCGTGGACTCAAAGGAAATAATATATATATATATATATATATATATATATATATATATATATATATATATATATATATATATATATATATGTATTCCCTGGGGATAGGGGAGAAAGAATACTTGCCACGTATTCCCTGCGTGTCGTAGAAGGCGACTAAAAGGGAAGGGAGCGGGGAGCTGGAAATCCTCCCCTCTCGTTTTTAATCTTCCAAAAGAAGGAACAGAGAAGGGGGCCAGGTGAGGATATTCCCTCAAAGGCTCAGTCCTCTGTTCTTAACGCTACCTCGCCAGCGCGGGAAATGGCGAACGGTATGAAATAGATATATCAAAAACAAACGTTGACTTAGAACAGAATTCGGTCACCCAAACACGTTTCCAGGATCTTAACATTAAACAGTTTCTCCTATTTTTTTGCTGATAATTCCCCAAGTTTGAGCGATGAAGCGCAAAGTTGTCGCTGGGAAAAACACACACACACACACACACACACACACACACACACACACACACACACACACACATACACACACACACACACACACACACATACACACACATACAGAGAGAGAGAGAGAGAGAGAGAGAGAGAGAGAGAGAGAGAGAGAGAGAGAGAGAGAGACTACGAGAGAGACGAAAGAGAGAGAGAGAGAGAGAGACTACGAGAGAGAGAGAGAGAGAGAGAGAGAGAGAGAGAGAGAGAGAGAGAGAGAGAGAGAGAGAGAGAGAGAGAGAGAGAGAGAGAGAAGGAGACTCTGAGAGAGACGAGAGAGAGAGATACATACACAATCGTCAGTGAGGTATATGTATATATATATATATTTCATGTTATAATAACCTCGTCTTTTCAGACCCCCTCAAAACACTGTTTTCTTGGCACGAAAGCCAGCTAGAGCCATCTGCAGCCACCTGACGCCACAGAGGGTTCTCACTGACCTCTTTAACACCGCCTCTCTCCCTCCTGAGCCATCTGTCTAGCTGGCTCTCACCCATCCCCCCCTTCACAAACCACCTCCGTAAACCATCTGTTCTCTTAGCTTACCCCATCCCCCTCCCTCACAACCACCTCTTTACCACCTCTTCTCCTAAGCCATCTGTCTAACAGGTTCCATCCCCCTTCACAACCATCTCTTTACCACCTCCTCCTCTCCCTATACCATCTGTCTAGCTGGCTCCCAACCTCTTCTCCCCCCCCCCCTTCACAAACACCTCCCTAAACCACACCACACACCCACCCACCTCACAACCACCTCATCTCCCTCATGGTCCAGCCACACAGCTCCCTCACCACTCACACCTGCCTCATCTCCACACACACCTGGCTCTGACGTCCTTTGATATATACATCTCGCTTCAGCGCCTACCACGACCCTCACACTCGAATGATGTGTAAGGGTGTGACATAAACAGCTCTGTGGTATTACATAAAAGCAGTGTTTACGATCCCTCTAACTTTCTAGATAACTAACTTTTATTTATCACTTGATTAGAGACGTTTTCCAGGTGACTCCACTTTGATTTATCACTTCATTAAAATCGTTCTGATAAATGTGGTGTCAGAAAACGAACGACTTCAAGTAAAAGGTCCATTTAAACGTCAGAAACGAACGACTTCAAATTATAAAAGGCCCCTTTTTTAAACGCTGATAAATGAATTATCTTGTTTATTCTGCTAATCTCGATTACTCTATGAGGAGGAACTCACGAGGCTAAAGTGACACAGACCAAAATATATATTCATCATTGCTCAGAATAATGAAGACGAGGTGGACAAAATGGTTATTCTCAAGACATGTTCAGCAAACCCGAGATGATTCAGTTCAAACGGTTCTGGCAACGCGCCGTCGAGAGAGAGAGAGAGAGAGAGAGAGAGAGAGAGAGAGAGAGAGAGAGAGAGAGAGAGAGAGAAATATATATATATTAACCAGGAAATCCTTAAGAGCCTAATGGTGGGGAAGCGAGACTTGAAGCAATGGAGAGTGTGACATGATTCGTACACACATCAAGACGAATGTGAAAAAAAAAAAAACAAGTGAGTGACAGAGAGAGAGAGAGAGAGAGAGAGAGAGTGTGTGTGTGAACGATCTCGAGAACTCTCTCACTGTTGAAGATGGGCGACGTGTCGTACACGACCACCTCCCCTCACCTGACCAATTCTCATTACCCTTCCTTTCCTTTAATTTACTCGACCAACTCTCACACACTTTTTCTACTTGACTCTACTTCGACACAGGAGCTTCTTCATTTGCAACAGCATAATAGGGAAATCATCAAGTATCGTCAACAGGAAAAGGTATTTTCTTGGGTCTATTACGACACTTTGTGGACAAAAAGCCATAGGTGACCAAACGAGTATAGTAGACGAACTTCCATGCATTGGATACCCCCGACTGGTATCCAATGCGACAGCGCGTGGGTTCGAAAGAGGATTGACGTGGGGGATGAGAAGGGGATAAATACGACCCTAAGAAGCCATAAAACCATCGAATGCTTTCGTAATACATGTGGATTGGAAAGGGGATCAACCTAGATGGAGAGAAGGTAAGGTTTTTCGCTCGTGGTCGAGAGAGAAAAAAAAAGAGGGGGCAAGATAAGCATTAGAAGCAGCGAAGATAAGGGTCAGGTCTTGTCAGCTGGATGGGACTCTCAGGTCACACTGCTGTACGTGGAGGGTCAACAAGGAACAAGGGAGGGGGGGGGGGGAGGCTGCTGACGGAAATAGAAGCTTTAACTAAAGAGAAAACGTGTACGAAACGGGTTAGAGACCAATTGGATAAGGAGTGTAGCATGGATATGTATATATACTTGATGTTTCCCCGTTGTGTTTTCGTCCTACTTGACGAAGACTTTGGTCATACTTGGGGTCAAAGGTCGAGGTCACATATCACCAATGTGTGCTACGCCGATATGACCGCAGCGGGGCTGCCAGCCGTAGGTAGAATCAGCACTAAGGGTAGGTTTAGTGTATGTTCTCTATACCCTTCTATCCCTCACACAGACGAAATGGATCCAACTCACCCCAAAGTTATTCTAATTTTTTATATTTACATAATTTCCCCCTCTCATTATTCTTTTTTTTTACCAGATTTTTACGTAAATTAAGAATGATTCGATTTCCAGGGGGAAAAGTGTCGTCCCGGAAACACTTGACAGATCAGAACCCGAACTCTGATTGGCTGGTGATGAGTCCAACCAGCCAACCACACTCTGGCCCTTTAGACCCAACCCCCAACCCACTTAACCTCACGTCCCCATTATGAGACTTCAACCTCCTAAACCAGAATTATCTCAGGGGGGTGTGGAATGGCAGGACCCCTCGACATTCAACCCATCAGTCATCGGTTCGAACCCCTACCCCACCCCTTCAACCCTATACATCTCAGTCATCGGTTCGAACCCCCACCTCACCAACCCTATATATCTCAGTCATCGGTTCGAACCCCCACACCTTCCCAACCCTATATATCTCAGTCATCGGTTCGAACCCCCACACCTTCCCAACCCTATATATCTCAGTCATCGGTTCGAACCCCCACCTTCCCAACCCTATATATCTCAGTCATCGGTTCGAACCCCTACACCTTCCCAACCCTATATATCTCAGTCATCGGTTCGAACCCCCCACCTTCCCAACCCTATATATCTCAGTCATCGGTTCGAACCCCCACCTTCCCAACCCTATATATCTCAGTCATCGGTTCGAACCCCCACACCTTCCCAACCCTATATATCTCAGTCATCGGTTCGAACCCCCCACCTTCCCAACCCTATATATCTCAGTCATCGGTTCGAACCCCACACCTTCCCAACCCTATATATCTCAGTCATCGGTTCGAAGCCCCACACCTTCCCAACCCTATATATCTCAGTCATCGGTTCGAACCCCCACACCTTCCCAACCCTATATATCTCAGTCATCGGTTCGAACCCCCACACCTTCCCAACCCTATATATCTCAGTCATCGGTTCGAACCCCCCACCCCCTCAACCCTATATATCTCAGTCATCGGTTCGAACCCCCACACCTTCCCAACCCTATATATCTCAGTCATCGGTTCGAACCCCCACACCTTCCCAACCCTATATATCTCAGTCATCGGTTCGAACCCTCCACCCTCCCAACCCTATATATCTCCCCCCCATTGTTTATGGGTCAGACCCATGCCCCTGGGGGAAGGTAGCAGACGAAGTTCTTGCCACAGGGGGACTTCCAATCTCCCTCATGGGTCGTCTAACTTCCCTACCCTAGTGGCTCCACAGGGGAGAGAGAGAGAGAGAGAGAGAGAGAGAGAGAGAGAGAGAGAGAGAGAGAGAGAGAGAGTGTGGTGTCTCTCAAACTCCCCATGCAAACGTTTATGGCTCTATGTCGTGTCGGGAAAACGTTTTCTGCTCCGGTGTCAAGCGTGGAAACGTTTCTTGGCTCGAATAATGCAAGACGAAAACGTATCTTAGCCCACTTGGGGCCCACCTACCACCTCCCCCCCGTACCCCCACCTACACCCTTTCTCCATGTACATTAAGAAAGAAAAATACAAAAGTCTAAAAAAAAAAAACTTTGAAAAACATGAAATTCAAAAAGCTTTTGAGAAATTCATAGTTTTTGAAAAACAGAAAAAAAAAATATATATATTTTTTCAAAATTAATCCATCATAAAAGAACTACTTTGTTTTCTATTAATAATCTTTACATTGAACGTAAAATGAATGAGAAAATTCATAAACTTCTCGTTATAGAAAAATAAATAAATATATAATGAGAAGGAGGCAACTCTCACGTGTCATCAGTTGCCAATACGTAAATAGTGTAACTATTTTTTTCCCCCCTATCCCAGACTCACTCAATTCTTTACAGATAAAATCAATAATTCTAATTCAAAAACCCGTCTACGATAACGCTTATCTAATTCATGCAACGTACAGATAACAAAATGGCCTAACATACTTTACACAAATACTTAAATAGGTTCAAGAAAGGAAGATAAGATTGATAAGAGAATATTAATGGAATATTATATGAAGATTTTAACTTGCTCAAGTTAGACACGGAAGAGGTTGATGAACCGAAGATAAGAAAGATAAGAAAAAAAATATTGATAGAATATTCAGAAGGATATGAGCCCGAGTTATGTGACATATACGCCAATATATTCCTAGTATATCGGGGCTTGTCAGTAAACCCCCCCCCCCCCACACACACACACACACGCACGATATATAAAGCAAATATAGTGGTGGGAAAAGCCTCCATTAAAAGCATTAGGTATGATATAGATGGACAGATATATATATATATATATATATATATATATATATATATATATATATATATATATATATATATATATATATGTTCTGGAAGGAGGTAAATAAAGTGCGTAAGACAAGGGAGCAAATGGGAACTTCAGTGAAGGGCGCAAATGGGGAGGTGATAACAAGTAGTGGTGATGTGAGAAGGAGATGGAATGAGTATTTTGAAGGTTTGTTGAATGTGTTTGATGATAGAGTGGCAGATATAGGGTGTTTTGGTCGAGGTGGTGTGCAAAGTGAGAGGGTTAGGGAAAATGATTTGGTAAACAGAGAAGAGGTAGTAAAAGCTTTGCGGAAGATGAAAGCCGGCAAGGCAGCAGGTTTGGATGGTATTGCAGTGGAATTTATTAAAAAAGGGGGTGACTGTATTGTTGACTGGTTGGTAAGGTTATTTAATGTATGTATGACTCATGGTGAGGTGCCTGAGGATTGGCGGAATGCGTGCATAGTGCCATTGTACAAAGGCAAAGGGGATAAGAGTGAGTGCTCAAATTACAGAGGTATAAGTTTGTTGAGTATTCCTGGTAAATTATATGGGAGGGTATTGATTGAGAGGGTGAAAGCATGTACAGAGCATCAGATTGGGGAAGAGCAGTGTGGTTTCAGAAGTGGTAGAGGATGTGTGGATCAGGTGTTTGCTTTGAAGAATGTATGTGAGAAATACTTAGAAAAGCAAATGGATTTGTATGTAGCATTTATGGATCTGGAGAAGGCATATGATAGAGTTGATAGAGATGCTCTGTGGAAGGTATTAAGAATATATGGTGTAGGAGGAAAGTTGTTAGAAGCAGTGAAAAGTTTTTATCGAGGATGTAAGGCATGTGTACGTGTAGGAAGAGAGGAAAGTGATTGCTTCTCAGTGAATGTAGGTTTGCGGCAGGGGTGTGTGATGTCTCCATGGTTGTTTAATTTGTTTATGGATGGGGTTGTTAGGGAGGTAAATGCAAGAGTTTTGGAAAGAGGGGCAAGTATGAAGTCTGTTGGGGATGAGAGAGCTTGGGAAGTGAGTCAGTTGTTGTTCGCTGATGATACAGCGCTGGTGGCTGATTCATGTGAGAAACTGCAGAAGCTGGTGACTGAGTTTGGTAAAGTGTGTGGAAGAAGAAAGTTAAGAGTAAATGTGAATAAGAGCAAGGTTATTAGGTACAGTAGGGTTGAGGGTCAAGTCAATTGGGAGGTGAGTTTGAATGGAGAAAAACTGGAGGAAGTGAAGTGTTTTAGATATCTGGGAGTGGATCTGGCAGCGGATGGAAACATGGAAGCGGAAGTGGATCATAGGGTGGGGGAGGGGGCGAAAATTCTGGGGGCCTTGAAGAATGTGTGGAAGTCGAGAACATTATCTCGGAAAGCAAAAATGGGTATGTTTGAAGGAATAGTGGCTCCAACAATGTTGTATGGTTGCGAGGCGTGGGCTATGGATAGAGTTGTGCGCAGGAGGATGGATGTGCTGGAAATGAGATGTTTGAGGACAATGTGTGGTGTGAGGTGGTTTGATCGAGTGAGTAACGTAAGGGTAAGAGAGATGTGTGGAAATAAAAAGAGCGTGGTTGAGAGAGCAGAAGAGGGTGTTTTGAAGTGGTTTGGGCACATGGAGAGAATGAGTGAGGAAAGATTGACCAAGAGGATATATGTGTCGGAGGTGGAGGGAACGAGGAGAAGAGGGAGACCAAATTGGAGGTGGAAAGATGGAGTGAAAAAGATTTTGTGTGATCGGGGCCTGAACATGCAGGAGGGTGAAAGGAGGGCAAGGAATAGAGTGAATTGGAGCGATGTGGTATACCGGGGTTGACGTGCTGTCAGTGGATTGAATCAAGGCATGTGAAGCGTCTGAGGTAAACCATGGAAAGCTGTGTAGGTATGTATATTTGCGTGTGTGGACGTATGTATATACATGTGTATGGGGGGGGGGGGTTGGGCCATTTCTTTCGTCTGTTTCCATGCGCTACCTCGCAAACGCGGGAGACAGCGACAAAGTATAATAAATATAAAAATAATATATATATATATATATATATATATATATATATATATATATATATATATATATATATAAAGATAGATAGAAAGATAGATAGATACATAGATAGATAGATATAGATATATAGATAGATAGCTATAGATATAGATATAGATATATGAGAGATAGGTAGATATAGATAAATATAGATAAATAGATAGACAGATAAACAGACAGACAGATAGGTAGATATAGATAAATAGAGATAGATAAATAGATAGACAGATAAACAGATAGACAGATAGATAGACAGATAGATAGACAGATAGATAGATAGATAGATATGTATCACCAGAGGTGGTCTGGTGATACATATACGTCAGCTGATGGATGGGATCTCGCGAGACTGGTGAGGACAGGTCTCTCTCTCTCTCTCTCTCTCTCTCTCTCTCTCTCTCTCTCTCTCTCTCTCTCTCTCTCTCTCTGCCATCAATCATTCTCTCTTTCACTCATATTTCTTTATCTTTATCTTTCTCATTACCGCTATTTCCCCTCTCTTTTGAAAACCGCGAATTATTGTCTCTATCTAATGTTTTCTTTTCTCTCTTCACTAATCTCTTATATATATATATATATATATATATATATATATATATATATATATATATATATATATTCATTTATTTATTCATTTACGTACTGGGCAGCACTGTTGTCCCTAAGGGTCGTACCGTCGTGCTCAAGGGTCGTACCGTCGTGTTCAAGGGTCGTACCGTCGTGCTCAAGGGGGTCGTACCGTCGTGCTCAAGGGTCGTACCGTCGTGTTCAAGGGTCGTACCGTCGTGTTCAAGGGTCGTACCGTCGTGCTCAAGGGGGTCGTACCGTCGTGTTCAAGGGGTCGTACCGTCGTGCTCAAAGGGTCGTACCGTCGTGCTCAAGGGGGTCGTACCGTCGTGTTCAAGGGGTCGTACCGTCGTGCTCAAGGGGTCGTACCGTCGTGCTCAAGGGGGTCGTACCGTCATGCTCAAGGGGTCGTACCATCATGTTCAGGAAGTCAGCGAACTTCGAAGTGAGAAAGAATGGACTGAGGTGTGTGCTGCATACTCACTCAGGGAGAGAAAGATTTTTGCCAGGAAGTTAAGGGCGGAAAAGATAAATTAATTGCGTTACGAAATCGACTCCAACGCCCTCCCCCTCTTATAGCATTTAGACCAAGGTAGTTCTTTCGCGCCCCCTTTTGACCCCATTTTACGTCCTCAAGACACCAAGGGAGCCCCCACACACATAGGGTATGTGGAGTCTATTCCACTGATCCCTTCCCTAACCAGAATGGAATCATAAATTTCCAACCTCATCCAATCTCTTACTTGCACCTCTCTTCACTCATCCTCCTCCTCCCTCTCCACCTCTCTTCACTCCTCCTCCTCCTCCTCCTCCACCTCTTCACTCCTCCTCCTCCACCTCTCTTCATTCCATCTACCCCTCCTCCTCCACCTCTTCACTCCTCCTCCTCCTCCTCCACCTCTTCACTCCGCCTCCTCCTCCTCCACCCCTTCACTCCTCCTCCTCCTCCTCCTCCACCTCTTCATTGCTCCTCCTCCATCTCTTCACTCCTCCTCCACCTCCTCCTCCACCTCTTCCAATTGCTGTGAATATTCGTACACTCTCTGTCCAGCGAAGGCCAATTTCGGCCTCTGTTCTCGCGATCCAAGATGCCTCTGCAACTCAAAAAGGCGATCCAAGATGCCTCTGTAACTCAAAAAGGCGATCCAAGATGCCCCTGCAACTCAAAGGGCGATCCAAGATGCCTCTGCAACTCAAAAGGCGATCCAAGATGCCTCTGCAACTCAAAAAGGCGATCCAAGATGCCTCTGTAACTCAAAAGGCGATCCAAGATGCCTCTGTAACTCAAAAAGGCGATCCAAGATGCCTTTGCAACTCAGAAAGGCGACCTAAGATGCCTCTGCAACACAAAAAGGCGATCCAAGATGCCTCTGCAACACAAAAAGGCGATCCAAGATGCCTCTGCAACACAAAAAGGCGATCCAAGATGCCTCTGCAACACAAAAAGGCGATCCAAGATGCCTCTGCAACTCAAAAAGGCGATTTAAGATGCCTCTGCCACTCAAAAAGGCGATCCAAGATGCCCCTGGCACTCAAAAGGCTTGGATCAGCAGCACGCAGCGAGCTGCTGCTTCCCATAGTTTGTCTGTGTGGGGACCCATCACACGAGGATTAACCGTTACAATGCTTCCTTTCCTCACACAGCAAAACTGCTCCTCTTTTTTTCCCCTTCTATCAGTCGCTTTCGCATTTCTATAACCATTCCACTTCCCCAGATGCGCGTTTACAGACGATCATGGGACTTAAATTGATTCCTATCTTTCTTCTTCTTCTTCTTCTTCTTCTTCTTCTTCTTCTTTTTCTTCTTCTTCCTCTTTTCCTTCTTCTTCTTCTTCTTCTTCTTCTTCTTCTTCTTTTCCTTTTACTTCTTCTCCTTCTTCTTCTTCTTCTTCTTCTTCTTCTTTTTCTTCTTCTTCCTCTTTTCCTTCTTCTTCTTCTTCTTCTTCTTCTTCTTCTTCTTCTTTTCCTTTTACTTCTTCTCCTTCTTCTTCTTCTTCTTCTTCTTCTTCTTCTTCTTCTTCTTCTTCCTCTTTTCCTTCTTCTTCTTCTTCTTCCTCTTTTCCTTCTTCTTCTTCTTCTCTTCTGCTTCTTCCTCTTTTCTTTCTTATTCTTTCACCTCCTCCTCCTCCTCTTCTTCTTCTTCTTCTTCTTCTTCTTCTTCTTCCTCTTTTCCTTCTTCTTCTTCTTCTTCATCTTCTCCTTCTTCTTCTTCCTCTTTTCCTTCTTATTCTTCCACCTCCTCCTCTTCTTGTTTTCCTTCTTCTTCTTCTTCTTGTTCTTCTTCCCTTCTTCCTCTTCTTCCTCTTTTCCTTCTTCTTCTTCTTCTTCTTCTTCTTCTTCTTCTTCTTCATCTTCTCAATCTTCTAATACTTCCACACATACCATCTCAGCTATTGATAAATACGAAAGACAACGAACTGACAAAAATATACACTCAATGTTCTATGTTCAGTGTGAGAACAAGATCGCTGCAGAACATCCAATCCTTTTTGGGCCATAGAAAAATCCTTCTAAACCATTCTAAATTCAGACTCGAACACTGTAAATCAAAATCTAACACTGATACATTTACAACCTGAACGGAAGGGCCCTTTTCCATAGAAGTAAGCAAGAGTCTGTAAGGCACTTTGTCCCATTAGCCTCAGCCACTATCTTCATCCTTAATGGCACGGGCCCTCCTCCCTCCTCCTCCCCACCCGGAGAAATCGGGGCAGAACAGTGCTACAGAGCAACAAAAGAGCTTTACAGTTGATTTTCATGACGATTTAAGATGTCCCTCTCTATTTTTCCCCTAGTCAGTTCACTCCAGTGGTATTTTCCCCAAAGCTGTGTTTCCACTGCTTAAAGCTTCTTGTCTTCTGTTCTGCCTGCAACCCACTGTCATGCCACTGAGTAAGGCCTCGTGTCATACCACTGACAGTCTATGACCCACTGTCATACCAATGACAGTTTATAACCCACTGTCATACCACTGAATAAGGCCCACAGCCCACTGTCATACCACTGA
Organism: Panulirus ornatus; assembly: GCF_036320965.1. NCBI lineage: Eukaryota > Metazoa > Arthropoda > Malacostraca > Decapoda > Palinuridae > Panulirus > Panulirus ornatus. The sequence continues at coordinate 44,702,687 of NC_092228.1, forward strand.
CAGTCTACAACCCACTGTCATACCACTGAGTAAGGCCTCGTGTCATACCACTGACAGTTTACAACCCACTGTCATACCACTAGCAGTCAACAACCCACTGTCATACCACTGGCAGTCAACAACCCACTGTCATACCACTGGCAGTCAACAACCCACTGTCATACCACTGAGTAAGGCCTCGTGTCATACCACTGACAGTCCACAACCCACTGTCATACCACTGACAGTCTACAGCCCACTGTCATACCACTGACAGTCCACAACGCACTGTCATACCACTGACAGTCTACAGCCCACTGTCATACCACTGACAACACAACTCCCCCGGGTCTGACCCCACCCCACCCCCCCTCCTCTCCCCTCTCCCCAACAACCCCCCTCCCCTCCACCCACCCCCCCTCCACCACCACCTGTCACCAGCTTAGTCATGTGGCCATCTGAGCCGATTTCCATATTTAACATAACGCTCACACATTAACAATATTTCTCGTCCATGTTAAAATACAACAGCAACAATACAATGACAATACAATGACAATACAATGACAATACAATCATCTTCCAGTTATAGAAAATTACGAAAACAACATTTATAATCGATATATATATATATATATATATATATATATATATATATATATATATATACACGCACACATTTATTCCGGGTTACAACAATGTGTGTGTGTGTGTGTGTGTGTGTGTGTGTGTGTGTGTGTGTGTGTGTGTGTGTATGTATGTCTGTATGTATGTATGTATGTATGTATGTATGTATGTATGTATGTATGTATGTGTGTGTGTGTGTGTGTGTGTGTGTGTGTGTGTGTGTGTGTATGTATGTCTGTATGTATGTATGTATGTATGTATGTATGTATGTATGTATGTGTGTGTGTGTGTGTGTGTGTGTGTGTGTCCGTCCGTCTGTGCGTGGCAGACTCTTATCTAAATCCTCCTCAGCTTCTGGCGGGTACAACGCCACTGTGTGTGGGGGTGTGTGTGGGGGTGTGTGTGGGGGTGTGTGTGGGGGTGTGTGGGGGTGTGGGGGGACCAGGGGGGGGGGGGCGTCCTGGGAGAGGGCCAAGACTCCGGCCAATTGTTTCCCCATTTTCGAAATTTTTCCCCATCGAAAACAACTTATGGAGAGGGGAGGGGAGGGGGTGGAGGGGCGGTGGGGGGGTTAAGAGGAGGGGGTGGGTGTGGGGTGGGTTAAAAAGGAGGGGGGGGTGGATGCCCCCCCCACGCGCCCCCCCCTGGAGGATGGTTGGGTAAATCCCATCGAAAACAAGTTATGGAGAAGGGGAGTGTGTATGTGTGTGTGTGTGTGTGTGTGTGTGTGTGTGTGTGTGTGTGTGTGTGTGTGGAGGGGGGGTTTAAGAGGTGGTGGGGGGTGGGTGGGGTATATGTGTGTGGGGGGGTAAAAAAAAAAGGGGGGGAGGGGACTGATTGGAGAGGGAGGGGGGAGAGACACACCCTCCCTCGGAGGGGGGAGGGGGAGGGGGGAGGGGGAGGGTGTTGATGGGGCGTTGACCATTCATACCCAAGGGTCGCACCGTCGTGCTCAAGGGTCGCACCGTCGTGGTCAAGGGTCGTACCGTCGTGCTCAAGGGTCGCACCGTCGTGCACAAGGATCGTACCGTCGTGTTCAACGATCGTACCGTCGTGCTCGAGGGTCGTACCGACGTGTTCAAGGATCGTACCGTCGTGCTCGAGGGTCGTACCGTCGTGCTCAAGGGTCGTACCGTCGTGCTCGAGGGTCGTACCGTCGTGGTCAAGGGTCGTACCGTCGTGGTCAAGGGTCGTACCGTCGTGCTCAAGGGTCGCACCGTCGTGCACAAGGATCGTACCGTCGTGTTCAACGATCGTACCGTCGTGCTCGAGGGTCGTACCGACGTGTTCAAGGATCGTACCGTCGTGCTCGAGGGTCGTACCGTCGTGCTCAAGGGTCGTACCGTCGTGCTCAAGGGTCGTACCGTCGTGCTCGAGGGTCGTACCGTCGTGGTCAAGGGTCTTGCCGTCGTGCTCGAGGGTCGTACCGTCGTGGTCGAGGGTCGCACCGTCGTGCACAAGGATCGTACCGTCGTGCTCAAGGGTCGTACCGTCGTGCTCGAGGGTCGTACCGTCGTGCACAAGGATCGTACCGTCGTGCTCGAGGGTCGTACCGTCGTGCTCAAGGGTCTTCCTGTCGTACTTCAGGGTCACACAGTCGTGCTCAAGAGGTCAAGAACGTATGCTATGAGGGGGAAGGGGACCTTGTTGTTTTTTTTTTCCATTACAGAACCTGGATATATATACTGGGCAGCAGAAGAAGGATGAAGATAAACATGACGGGTCCAAAGGGTGGTAGAGAGAGAGAGAGAGAGAGAGTGGTAGCGGTGGTGAAAGTGGCGAGGGATCGCATTTCGAATGAGCAACACAGATCCAATTTTGGTCTACAGGAAAAAAAAAAAAAAAGGAAAAAGAAAACGCGTCGTGGGGGCTCTTTGAGAATCGAATTAGGGGATCCTTTTCTATACTGCTCTGGTGTCTATCTCTCTTCCTCTGAGGTATGTATAGAAAGGCCTTCCCAATCACAAATTTTGATCATGGACTAAAACACGTACGTCTTAAAAAAAAAAAAACTCAAAAATCATCTCTCTTTCTTCCCCAGAGAGACCACAGTCAGCCCCAAGCCTCCTCCTTTTCCCTGGGGGTGTGCCGCACTTCCCCCAGATATCTGTGGGCGACTTGTCACCCCCATACATACCACGGAGGAAAGTCTGGCGTCGAAGAGATTAATATGGACGGAGATGTAGACACGGAAGGCATAAATACACGCGACTATTTTCAGCTCTTCCAGCACATACCACAATGGTCTCTAGTCACCGCTGTCCAAATGTGCTATATCACCCAGCCTCCCCTCACTCACCAGTCTTCCAAAAGCTTACGGACCATATCTGTCATAAAGATGGGGTTTCCAGTTCAGCCTCTTTTCCTTCCCATTTCCTTTCTCATAGAAAGAAGGCATGGCGTTCGCGAACCCTTCCTTCCCCTTTCCCACTACCTTGCCATTTTCCATTTCTTTTTTTTCTTTCCTTCTTCTTCCAGCAACATCTTGAAGTTTTCAAGAGCCTTACATCAACCAAGATCTACTTTCGTATTCTGTTTACCGTATTTTCTAGATATTCCAGTACTTTCCAGGATCATTCTATGTCTTCTCTGGATATCTCAAGTGCTTTCCAGGGACCAACCATTCTGTTTGATGTCTTTTCCAGGTATTTCAGAGATTTCCAGGATCTCCATCCTTAATTCCATTTCACTGGTACCGAGGCTAAAGTGTCTTCCAGTATGAACATCCGAGGCTAAAGTGTCTTCCAGTATGAACATCCGAGGCTAAAGTGTCTTCCAGTATGAACATCCGAGGCTAAAGTGTCTTCCAGTATGAACATCCGAGACTAAAGTGTCTTCCAGTATGAACACCCGAGGCTAAAGTGTCTTCCAGTATGAACATCCGAGGCTAAAGTGTCTTCCAGTATGAACACCCGAGGCTAAAGTGTCTTCCAGTATGAACATCCGAGGCTAAAGTGTCTTCCAGTATGAACATCCGAGGCTAAAGTGTCTTCCAGTATGAACACCCGAGGCTAAAGTGTCTTCCAGTATGAACACCCTTTTTTTTTCTCTTTAAGCTCTCAGGTTCTTCACATATCCTTACAGAATCCACTACGGCGTTTCCCTTTGAATCTCTTAGTCAGATCAGATGCTCTTCATCTGGCAATTTCCCCCAGACCAATTCTTTGTGAATTGGCCTTTTCATCTTCCCCAAAGTGGGCGTTGTCTCAGTAGAGAAAAGATCGAGGTACGTTTAAAGTCGACGGTGTCTGGAACGCTACGGATTTTACACAAGTGCCTGGAATCTACCGATTCTACAAGTGTCTGGAATGTACAAGTCTCTGGAATACACAAGTGCCTGGATTGATACAGAGCCTGGAATCTACCGTTTCTACAAGTGTCTGGAATCTACCGAGCTCTGGAATGCACAAGAGCCTGGAATATACAGATTCTACAAGAGCCTGGAATCTACCGATTGTACAAGTGCCTGGAATATACAAGACTCTGGAATGCACAAGTGCCTGCAATCTACAAGCCTCTGGGATGTACAAGAGCCTGGATTCATACAACAGAACCTGTGTCGAATCCATAAAGGTCTTCACATTACGAGCGTCTTAGACGTTTAAACTGTCCAGAATTCACAGGGGACTGGAACTGACAAGGAGTTTGGAGAATGCAGCTATGATCCAGCAGCCCCATCGGCCTGGATATATATATATCCAGCGGTTTACATTGCGACCAGAGACTATGTCGCTCGGCAAGCATAAAAGGCCTGGAATTTATAATGTCTGTGGTAAGCAAGGGTCTAGGATTTCCAGGCTTTTGGAATATGCAAGAGTCACGAGCCGCCTGGAAGGGTATGAAGTCAACAAGGGCCTGGAATGTGCAAGGAGGTCTCGACTTTGCGAGGATCCAGCAACGAAGAAGGGACTAGTTCGCTGTCAACACTTGTCTGGAATGTTGTCAAAAAAAGAAAAAAACGCCTGGAAAGCTTACAGAAATATGGAATACACAATTCACAATCACCCACAAGTCCGCTTCGTCCGCTATGTGCTTTTGAAACCTGGAAACGTCGGGGAAATACGAATGACTTGGGAGTCTGATACACCACGAAGGCGAGAGCTTCTGGAACCTGGAAAACCAAACCCCAGAGACTTGGACGCGACTGTTGTAATATGTATGTGTGTCTGTGTGTGTGTGTGTGTGTGTGTGTGTGTGTGTGTGTGTGTGTGTGTGTGTGTGTGCGAGAGAGGTGGAGGGAAGGAGGGAAGGAAGGAGAGGGAGGGAGGGAAGGAAGGAGAGGGAGGGAGGGAAGGAAGGAGAGGGAGGGAGGGAAGGAAGGAGAGGGAGGGAGGGAAGGAAGAAGAGGGAGGGAGGGAAGGAAGGAGAGGGAGGGAGGGAAGGAAGGAGAGGGAGGGAGGGAAGGAAGAAGAGGGAGGGAGGGAAGGAAGGAGAGGGAGGGAGGGAAGGAAGGAGAGGGAGGGAGGGAAGGAAGAAGAGGGAGGGAGGGAAGGAAGAAGAGGGAGGGAGGGAAGGAAGGAGAGGGAGGGAGGGAGGGAAGGAAGGAGAGGGAGGGAGGGAAGGAAGAAGAGGGAGGGAGGGAAGGAAGAAGAGGGAGGGAGGGAAGGAAGGAGAGAGAGGGAGGGAGGGAAGGAAGGAGAGGGAGGGAGGGATGAATCCATCCCCCTCGCGAAGTGTGGCGATGGAGGGACGTCAAGTCTGGAAGCCAAGGGTGAGGGAGGTGAACCCCCTTTCCCACAGTATGGGGGAGCGCAATCGATAAGCCAAGCCTTTGGAAACCACAGAGGCGATGGATGAGGGACACAGCTCGTCCCTCAGGTGAACATGTGGAGGTGTGGAGGTGGAGGTGGAGGGAGTTACATCTTTATATTCCAGCTGACGGACGTATGACATGACACTCCACACATATGACATGACACTCCACACATATGACATGACACTCCACACATATGACATGACACTCCACACATATGACATGACACTCCACACATATGACATGACACTCCACACATATGACATGACACTCCAAACATATGACATGACACTCCACATATATGACATGACACTCCACACATATGACATGACACTCCACACATATGACATGACACTCCACACACACACGCACGCCCTCTGGAACTTCTCGAAGGTTCCTGCCGAAGGAGCTGTCGCGAAGGGGGGGAAAGAGGGAAGGGGGGGAGGGGGGAAAGGGAGGAAGGGGAGGGAAGGGGAGGGGAGGGAAGGGAAGGGAGGGGAGGGAAGGGAAGGTAAGGGAGGGGAGGGAAGGGGAGGGAAGGGGAGGAGGCAACACGCGAAGTCGAGACCTTTTCGCCAGTACCTAATCAAGCGTTCTCCCCTCTCCTCCCCTCCTTTTCCCCCCTCCCACCTTTTCTCCCTCCTTTCTTCCCCTTCCTTCCCCATTACCCCCCTTCCCTCCCCTTGATAGACAGGTAGGAAGACAGGTAGATAGGCAGATAGACAGACAGACAGGCAGACAGACAGACAGACAGACACAAAGACAGACAGACAGACAGACAGACAGGTACACAGACAGACACAGAGACAGACAGACAGACAGACACAGAGACAGACAGACAGACAGACAGACAGAAAGACAGATAGACAGACAGAGAGACACAGAGACAGACAGATAGACAGACAGACAGACAGACAGACAGACAGACAGACAGACAGACAGACATGTACACAGACAGACACAGAGACAGACAGACAGACAGACACAGAGACAGACAGACAGACACAGAGACAGACAGACAGACAGACAGACAGACAGACAGATGCTATAAGATCTAAAGGAAATATATTCACCCAGGAAGACCCTATCTGGGGTGACGAGGTGGCCATGTGTCTGCACTCAGTTACGTACGACCCGGGGTTCGAACCCGGCTCCTGGCGGGTTGGGTTGGGTTGGCTGGCTGCTATTCCCCCATGGCGGGTTTCTGGGGTCCCCCCCCCCCCCCACAAGGACACTGTCAGGTCGTCACATGTGAGGAGCGGGGTTTCCACAGCAAGGGAAGGGGGGGGGGGTTCACAGCAAGGGGAGGGGGTGGTCCACAGCAAGGGGAGGGGGTGGTCCGAGGGGTCCACAGGAAGGGGAGGTGGTCCACAGCAAGGGGTGGAGGGGGTACACAGCAAGGGGATGGAGGGGTCCACAGCAAGAGGGTGGTCCACAGCAAGGGGAGAGGGGTCCACAGCAAGGGAAGTGGATCCACAGCAAGGGGGGTGGTGGTCCACAGCAAAGGGTTGCTCCACAGCAAGGGGGGGGGGGTGTCCACAGCAAGAGTGGGGAGGGTGGTCCACAGAAAGGGGGGTGGGGGGTCCACAGCAAGGGGAGAGGGGTCCACAGCAAGGGGGGGGTCCACAGCAAGGGAAGTGGGTCCACAGCAAGGGAAGTGGGTCCACAGCAAGGGAAGTGGGTCCACAGCAAGGGAAGTTCGTGTCCACAGCAAGAGGGAGGGAGGGGGGGGGTCCACAGCAAGAGTGGGGGTGGGCGGGGGGATGTCCCACAGCTGAGGGAGGCGATACAGAAAATAAAAAAAACGTTTCATCTTAAAAGCAAACGTTTGTTGAGGATTCGAACACGGGGAAAAATGACACATTTTCGTCAATAAACCCGAGGCCGAGTTCGCTCTTCTGGTTTTTTTACAGGTCGGGCAAAGGATGGGACCTAAACAGCAGAGGGCAAAGGAAGGGACCTAAACAGCAGAGGGCAAAGGAAGGGACCTAAACAGCAGAGGGACTGAAGACGAAAAATTTTTGGCCAGGTTTATTCCGCGAATAGTTACGTGCCCTTCCGATTTATTCCGATGACGTTAATAGGCTATTCCGATTTATTCTGCTATTATAAAGACCACATACCGATTTATTCTGCTATTATAAAGACCACATACCGATTTATTCTGCTATTATAAAGACCACATACCGATTTATTCTGCTATTATAAAGACCACATACCGATTTATTCTGCAGATATAAAGACCACATACCGATTTATTCTGCTATTATAAAGACCACATACCGATTTATTCTGCAGATATAAAGACCACATACCGATTTATTCTGCTATTACAAAGACCACATACCGATTTATTCTGCTATTATAAAGACCACATACCGATTTATTCTGCAGATATAAAGACCACATACCGATTTATTCTGCTATTACAAAGACAACATACCGATTTATTCTGCTATTATAAAGACCACATACCGATTTATTCTGCAGATATAAAGACCACATACCGATTTATTCTGCAGATATAAAGACCACATACCGATTTATTCTGCAGATATAAAGACCACATACCGATTTATTCTGCAGATATAAAGACCACATACCGATTTATTCTGCAGATATAAAGACCACATACCGATTTATTCTGCAGATATAAAGACCACATACCGATTTATTCTGCAGATATAAAGACCACATACCGATTTATTCTGCTATTACAAAGACAACATACCGATTTATTCTGCTATTATAAAGACCACATACCGATTTATTTTGCTATTATAAAGACCACATACCGATTTATTCTGCTATTACAAAGACCACATACCGATTTATTCTGCAAATATCTAGACAACATTCCGATTTATTTTACAAATACTTAGACCAGCCTACATACTGACCCTAGACAGCCTCCAGCTCTGGCCTTAGAAGTAGGGAGTACGTAGGTGTTGAGGCAACCTACATACGGACCCTAGATAGGCTCCAGCTTTGGCCTGGGAAGTAGGGAGTACGTAGGGTTGAGGCAGCCTACACACTGACCCTAGATAGCCTCCAGCTCTGGCCTGGGAAGGAAGAAGTACGTAGGATGTGAATGTTAAGTCCCATACACCTACACTAGCCCAAGTTCTCGTCCAACAATTGGACCGAATACAAATGGATCCGGATGTGTCCCAGGGGAAGGAGGCCAGTGTCCAAGGCTTTCACCTTACAGGAAGGAATTGGAGGAAGACCTTCAGGGAGTACACATTACCCAGCTTCCTGACGGAGTGTCGCTGGCTTTGCTGTTCCCTATAATGCTCAAAAACACAATGTTGCATGATGAGAGGCAGTGAAAGAGGAACGTACATTCGTTAATTGAACACAGCATTGATAACGCAAGGCACTTCGATGTTATGTCCTCATTGACGATAAATGAGTGAAATCATTTATCACCAAATGATAAATAAATTTATCCCTGGGGATAAGGGAGAAAGAATACTTGCCACGTATTCCCTGCGTGTCGTAGAAGGCGACTAAAAGGGAGGGAGCGGGTGGCTGGAAATCCTCCCCTCTCATTTTTTTTTTTTTTTTAATTTTCCAAAAGAAGGAACAGAGAAGGGGGCCAAGTGAGGATAATCCCTCAAAGGCCCAGTCCTCTGTTCTTAACGCTACCTCGCTAATCCGGGAAATGGCGAATAGTATGAAAGAAGAAAAAGAATGATAAATAATGTGTTTATCTGGAGGAATTTAGAAAATATAATTAGAGGTTTTTTTTTTCTCTCCTTTGAGATAAAAAAAAAGCGAACAAAGTGCGATTACTTCAGTCTATCCAACATGGGCCGAGAAAACCTAATGGGCCGTAATAAGCTGGGCGCCGATGGCCCCTATTAACAGGCGAGGCTTAGCACCCTCTTGATCACAACTTGGCCAACATTATATCAGGACGACTTGCAAAGTTTGAGGGGGGGAGAACGGCGAAGGGGGCCCCCCCCTACTTCCTAGCCCAACGTCTTAGGCCCCCTTCCTAGCTGAATACCTCAGACGAGGGCCCTCTCTGGCCAAGTGGCCCAGATGAGGGGCCCTTCCTGGCCAAGTAGCCCAGATGAAGGGCCCTTCCTAGCCAAGTGGCCCAGATGAGGGGCCCTTCCTAGCCAAGTAGCCCAGATGAGGGGCCCTTCCTGGCCAAGTGGCCCAGATGAGGGGCCCTTCCTGGCCAAGTGGCCCAGATGAGGGGCCCTTCCTGGTCAAGTGGCCCAGATGAAGGGCCCTTCCTGGCCAAGTGGCCCAGATGAGGGGCCCTTCCTGGCCAAGTGGCCCAGATGAGGGGCCCTTCCTAGCCAAGTGGCCCAGATGAGGGGCCCTTCCTAGCCAAGTGGCCCAGATGAGGGGCCCTTCCTGGCCAAGTGGCCCAGATGAGGGGCCTTTCCTGGCCAAGTGGCCCAGATGAGGGGCCCTTCCTGGTCAAGTGGCCCAGGCCACAGTACAATTCTCTTAAGCACTTTCGTGTATTTATCACCAACTGCTTCTGGAGGTGTGTTGAAATACACGAAAATCAAATCAAACTTTCCTGTATTCATTTTCCTTCGTTGTCTGCAAAGTTCATCTGTGATCAGCACATCATGTATTATACTTGATCGCCACTTCCCGCCTCAGCGAGGGAGCGCCAGGCAACAGACGATGAACGGCCCAGCCACTCATAGACACAAAGAGACATATACATAAACGCTCATACAGGCACATATACATACATATCAACATATACATACGTGTATATATACATATACAGAGACATATACATATATACACATGTATATATTCATACTTGCTTGTCTTCATCTTAGCTACGTCTCTTCGTTGTGTATCAACTGACTGTCATATTTCTCTCTCGTGTCTCCCCTGATGATGTGATTATGACACGAAAGTGCACTTGGGAACTTAGCGTGTTTCATTTTCCCCGTGGACTCATAGGAATATATATATATATATATATTATATATATATATATATATATATATATATATATATATATATATATATATATATATATATATATATATACACACAAAGTGTGGGTGTATAACAGTGTTGCCAGATCCCAGGAGCAGAGACCATTACAATGTATGTAATTCATTTAAAAGTCTCCACTAAGAGCCGGCAGATCTCTTGGTCATGGCAACACTTTACATTACAAACTTTTGTGGTCAACTTAACTGATTCTTCGCCGGGAAATTGAACCTTATGTCCTCAAATTTGTTCTGGTGGAGCATTATATTTCCCCCCCCACTCCACCACATAAGATGCCTTCGGTCCTTTTAAGTCGCTCTTCTCTGGTATGTAAAAGGTGATTTCCGCTCTTACGTGACGCAAGGGGTTTTTTTCTCCCCTCAAATCTTTGAGAATATTCCAAATATTTGAAAGTAATTTAAAGATAATTTTAGTTATAGAATTATCTTTAATATTTTTTGGGGGGTGGTAAAAGAGGGTGTTATAATATATGCAAGCCATAAAGGTAATTTTGTAAAGCAAAATTGATATTTAAAAAGGAAATTAAGATTATCATAGAGAGTTTTGTGGAGGGAAAGATGTTACTGACAGAGAAAGAGAGAGAGAGAGAGAGAGAGAGAGAGAGAGAGAGAGAGAGAGAGAGAGAGAGAGAATGAGAGAATGAGAGAGAGAGAGAGAGAGAGAGAGAGAGAGAGAGAGAGAGAGAGAGAGAGAGAGAGAGAATGAGAGAGAGCCACCAAGAGATCGGCACACACACACACGTACACCTGCAGGAGGTGGCTCAGCACTGTAATGCCCACCTCGACGGCAGCTCAAGCTGTCATTCCACGCAAAAGGGGGGGGGGGGGGGTAGGGGGGGTAGGTAGGGGGGGGGGTAGGTAGGGGGGAGGGGGAAAGTCTAAGCTTTATCCCTTAAGCTTTATCCCTTAAGCTTTCAAGCCTTAAGCTTTATCCCTTAAGCTTTATCCCTTAAGCTTTATCCCTTAAGCTTTATCCCTTAAGCTTTATCCCTTAAGCTTTATCCCTTAAGCTTTATCCCTTAAGCTTTATCCCTTAAGCTTTATCCCTTAAGCTTTATCCCTTAAGCTTTATCCCCTAAGCTTTATCCCTTAAGCTTTATCCCCTAAGCTTTATCCCTTAAGCTTTATCCCTTAAGCTTTATCCCTTAAGCTTTATCCCTTAAGCTTTATCCCTTAAGCTTTATCCCTTAAGCTTTATCCCCTAAGCTTTATCCCTTAAGCTTTATCCCTTAAGCTTTATCCCTTAAGCTTTATCCCTTAAGCTTTATCCCTTAAGCTTTATCCCTTAAGCTTTATCCCTTAAGCTTTATCCCTTAAGCTTTATCCCTTAAGCTTTATCCCTTAAGCTTTATCCCTTAAGCTTTATCCCTTAAGCTTTATCCCTTAAGCTTTCAAGCCTTTACTCGGAAAGGCTTTGCTTAGATGATACAGCGTCTTCGAGGAAGCGCTCCACCGTGAAACGTTCTCCAAACGTTCCCTTAAGGTGTTCTTCACCTTAAAACGTTCTCCAAACGTGTCCTTAAGGTGTTCTTCACCTTAAAACGTTCTCCAAACGTGTCCTTAAGGTGTTCTTCACCTTACAATGTTCTCCAAACGTTTCCTTAAGGTGTTCTTCACCTTAAAATGTTCTCCAGACTTTTCCATAAGGTGTTCTTCACCTTAAAACGTTTTCCAAACGTTCCCTAAAGATGTTCTTCACCTTAAAACGTTCTCCAAACGTTTCCTAAAGGTGTTCTTCACCTTAAAACGTTCTCCAAACATTTCCTAAAGGTGTTCTTCACCTTAAAATGTTCTCCAAACTTTTCCATAAGGTGTTCTTCACCTTAAAACGTTTTCCAAACGTTCCCTTAAGTTGCTCTTCACCGTAAAATGTTCTTCTCAAGTTCCCTAAAGATGTTCTTCACCGTAAAATGTTCTCCACACGTTCCCTAAAAAAAGAAAGATCTTTACCTTAAAATGTTCTGCACACGTTCCCTAAAGATGATCTTCACCTTAAAATGTTCTGCACACGTTCCCTAAAGATGATCTTCACCTTAAAATGTTCACACCTTCCTTAACAATGTTCTTCACCCTGAAAATGTTCTTTAATGTTCTCCATAAAGAAAACGTCGAACCCCCGACTGCACCATCTGGCAACCGTGAACACACCAGCTGTTCTTTGGCTCCTGGACCAGCTTGTCTTCACCTCAATGGGTCATGACCTTTGACCCAGCCCCCACCAGCCAGCCCCCCCCCCCCAGACGCCACTGGGTCTACCCCCCCTCCAATTTATTCCCCCTCCACTCTTCCCCCCCCCCCCCCATGTGTTTATTCCCAGGGTATAAACCCACTAATATTTTCCCCTTCCTTCCTTTCCTTAATTAATTACAGATTCGACGGTAGTAATTACCGTAATGAAACAGACGTAATGTCGTAATGTATGAGTTAATTGGTCGGTCATAAAATTTGCTTTGGGGTGTGGGGTGGGAGGGGGTGTGGGGGTGTGGAGGAGGTTGAGGTGTGGAGGGGGTTAAAAAAAAAAAGGGGTGTGGTGTGAGGTTGAGGTGGAGGGGGGTGGAAGGGGTGTGGTGTGGAGGTTGAGGTGGAGGGGGGTGGAAGGGGTGGGGTGTGAGGTTGAGGTGGAGGGGGTTAAAAAAAGGGGTGGGTTGTGAGGTTGAGGTGTGGAGGGGGTTAAAAAAAGGGGTGAAAGGGTGGAGGTTGAGGTGGAGGGGGTTAAAAAAAGAGGTGGGGTGTGAGGTTGAGGTGGAGGGGGTAAAAAAAAGGGGGTGGGGTGTGAGGTGGAGGTGGAGGGGTTTAAAAAAAGGGGTGGGAGAGGTGGGGTGTGAGGTTGAGGTGGAGGGGGTGGAAGGGGTGTGGTGGAGGTTGAGGTGGAGGGGGTTAAAAAAAAAGGGGTGGGTTGTGAGGTTGAGGTGGAGGGGGTTAAAAAAGGGGTGGGGTGTGAGGTTGAGGTGGAGGGGGGTAAAAAAAAAGGGGTGGGGTGTGAGGTTGAGGTGGAGGGGGTTAAAAAAAGGAGGTGGGGTGTGGGTTGGGGGTTTTGAGGTGGGAGGGGGTTAAAAAAAAGAGGTGGAGGTGGGGTTGTGAGGTTGAGGTGGAGGGGGTAAAAAAGGGGTGGGAGGGGGGGTTTGTGAGGTTGAGGTGGATGTGGCGTTAAAGAAAAAGGGTTGGCAGGTGAGGGGTTGTGAGGTTGAGGTGGAGGGGGTTGAAAAAAACGGTGATGGGAGGTGGGGTTGAGGTGAGGGGAGGGAGGGTTCTAAAAAGGGTGGGAGGGTGGGGTTTGTGAGGTTAAAGGTGGAAGGGGGGTCGAATAAAAATGGGGTGGGGGGGTGTGAGTGAGGTGGAGGGGGTTGAAAAAAAGGGGGAGGTGGGTTGTGAGGTTGAGGTGGGGGGTTAAAAAAGGCGTGGGAGGTGGGGGTGTGGGTTTGAGGTGGGGGGTTAAAAAAAAAGGGTGGAGGTGGGTGTGAGGTTTGAGGTGGAGGGGTAAAAAAAGGGGGGGTGGGGTGTGAGGTTGAGGTGGAGGGGGTTGAAAAAAGGCGTGGGAGGTGAGGGGTGTGAGGTTGAGGTGGAGGGGGTCGAAAAAAAGGGGTGGGAGGTGGGGTGTGTGAGGTTGAGGTGGAGGGGGTCGAAAAAAAAGGGGTGGGAGGTGGGGTGGAGGTGGTTATAGAATGGCCCAAGAGATGATATGGTCTATGGTCTATGGCCTGTAGTCGAACTTGCTATACCTACATAGCTATCTCCCTCCCTGGTCTCTATACATCAATTCATGCTACGGCAATACTGGGCCATCTACATCAACCATCTCTTAAACCAAGAGATAGATAGATAGATAGATAGATAGAGATAGAGAGAGAGAGAGAGAGAGAGAGAGAGAGAGAGAGAGAGAGAGAGAGGATAGAATTTGCTTAGAAACAGATATTCACAGATCAGACAACGCCACTAATATTCTAAGGCCAATTAGTGGGTGATTGATGAAGAAGGACCAGTAATTATGCAAGCAAAGTCTTGGGTGACTCTGGTATATTGAAATGGGGGGGTCCCATTTTTTCTCCCCTCCCATTTCCAGCCCTGTGGTGAGGGCCCCCATTGACCCATCCATTATCCATGTCGGGCGATGTGTATAGATGGTCTCAGTCTGGCAATTTATATCGATAATCTCAGGCCTGAGGAGAATCTATATATATTACCTGGGGTCTGGCGATGTATATAGATAGTGACAGAGCTTTGCTGTGCGAGAAGACGAAGAGGTACTATAACGCTTACTCCTCATGTGGCTGGTCTCCACACACAAACTAAGGGAAGCAACAGCTATTCGTGTGCTATGACAGAGAGCGATGGCAGAAATAAGACCTGTAGAATAGAGAGAAAGAGTGAGAGGGAGAAGATATATGCCAAAGGATGGAAAGGGATGATTGAAGAAAGGTGAGAGCAAGGGAGTATGATAAGAGGAAGGTCTCGGATTCCATTTTGGCTGAAAGAGGTCAAGGGGAAGCCATCCCAGACATGTAAACTAGACTCCACTTTGAAATGGATGAGACACACGTACATATGGAACAGCTGCTCGAAGGTAATATGTTCATGAGACACATACAACACCTCTAACTTTATGGAAAGCAGGTCTTGCTCTGCTCAAGATGTGGTGGCTTAGAGGATTGAGGATATGGTTACATCTGGTATCTTTATATCACTGCAGAGTTGACATGTAGCGGTGCAATGTTTGATAAGAAACGAGTGACAGTTAAAAAAGAAACATGGGTAATAAGATGTAATTGTACAGTTGTATTCAGCATAGTTACTGCTTCGTCACTCCACAGGTCCGAATTGAGAATGGAAATAAGTTCAGTGCGAGAAAAAGAACATGTGTGAGCGCGATCAAGAAAGAAATTTAGGGAATAACTGTTTTTGGTGCCAATGAAGTTAACTAAGTTTAGTGTCCCCAAATTCCAAGATCCTGCACAGGTCCGATCTAATGATAAAATTGTGTTCGGCGCGAGAAAAAGACATGTATCAGGGCGAGAAGGGGGAGAGAAAATGGGGGTCATGTGGAATCGTCCGCGAAAGAGTGGGCTGCTGGTTGACCAGAGAGAACAAAAAGGAGAAGACATTTACGTTTTCGTAAAACTCTCTCTCTCTCTCTCTCTCTCTCTCTCTCTCTCTCTCTCTCTCTCTCTCTCTCTCTCTCTCTCTCTCTCTCTCAAAACATACACGCACTGACATACACGCGTAGAGCGGCGGTGGACAGGCCTCAAGAGGCAGACGGATCACACCAGAGACACTGAGAGGATGACAAAAGTGTCCTAGATGGATTTACCAGACTAGATAATTGCAATGATGAAGATTAGATAAATGAACTTTAATCTCCCTTCGTTAACAGCACTGTAACAGCTGGTAATGCTCATTTCCCCCCGTCCATAACGAGCGTTGCCCAAGCTGTTACCGAGCGTAACGGGGGGAGGGACGTCCCGGCCCTGGAATGAGCGTTTAACACGGCGTCATCAGCATATAAAAATCTAGTGGTCTGGTGATAAGGCTCATATCCAGCCATTATCATGTGATTACGAGACCCCTCGAGCCTGAGAACAGCTGTCGAACGCTTCCAGGAAAGACAAGACCAAATTCAACTTTGGAAAGTCGATTCTCATTCACGTCATGTCCATCGCCATTCCCAGGATTCGAACCCGGCCTCTTCTTTTGGACAATCTTCTTTCCCCTGCGTTGAAAACTAGAAGGATCAGGAGCCTATCCCTCCCCTAAAACCCACTGAACTATTATCGCCTCCATGATCACCTAATTCAATGCCCAATTTACCATTAACCACCAGCCTTGATGGTTCAGTGTCTATTACAATGGACTCCAAATGTATATTATCGACTCAAAATGTATATAATTCTCCCTCGTTAGAGGCCAAAAAACTGGAATAGACTTGGGAGAGTGAATGGGGGTTGAATAAGCTTCTATGACACAACCACGTATGATATGAATGGAATTTTCATCCACTGAAGTGATGATTGGAGATTGTAAATGGTTTCAGTGAAGGTGGAAGGGTTCGATTTTGGTGCATTAGTCATTTGAGCACCAGGGTGGTACGACCCAGGGACACGATGGTGGTACGACCCTTGAGCACGACGGTACGACCCTTGAGCACGATGGTACGACCCTTGAGTACGGTGGTACGACCCAGGGACACGATGGTGGTACGACCCTTGAGCACGACGGTACGACCCTTGAGCACGATGGTACGACCCTTGAGTACGATGGTACGACCCAGGGACACGATGGTGGTACGACCCTTGAGCAAGACGGAACGACACCTTGAACACGACGGTACGACCCAGGGACACGATGATGGTACGACCCTTGAGCACGACGGTACGACCCAGGGACACGATGATGGTACGACCCTTGAGCACGACGGTACGACCCAGGGACACGATGATGGTACGACCCTTGAGCACGACGGTACGACCCAGGGACACGATGGTACGACTTTTGAGTACGATGGTACGACCCTTGAACACGATGGTACGACCCTTGAGCACGATGGTATACGACCCAGGGACACGATGATGGTACGACCCTTGAGCACGACGGTACGACCCTTGAGCAAGACGGTACGACACCTTGAACACGACGGTACGACCCTTGAGTGCGATGGTACGACCCTCTTTTTCGTATCCAAGGGTCGTCCCTTCGTCCCTCAAGGGTCGTGTACCCTTCGTCCCTCAAGGGTCGTGTACCCTTCGGCCCTCAAGTGTCGTCCACCCTTCGTCCCTCAAGGGTCATGTACCCTTCGTCCCTCAAGGGTCGTGTACCCTTCGTCCCTCAAGGGTCGTGTCCCCTTCGTCCCTCAAGGGTCGTGTACCCTTCGTCCCTCAAGGGTCGTGTACCCTTCGGCCCTCAAGTGTCGTCCACCCTTCGTCCCTCAAGGGTCGTGTACCCTTCGTCCCTCAAGGGTCGTGTACCCTTCGTCCCTCAAGGGTCGTGTACCCTTCGTCCCTCAAGGGTCGTGTACCCTTCGTCCCTCAAGGGTCGTGTCCCCTTCGTCCCTCAAGGGTCGTGTACCCTTCGTCCCTCAAGGGTCGTGTACCCTTCGTCCCTCAAGGGTCGTGAACCCTTCGTCTCTCAAGGGTCGTGTACCCTTCGTCCCTCAAGGGTCTAACCCTTCGTCCCTCAAGGGTCGTGTACCCTTCTCCCTCAAGGGTCGTTACCCTTCGTCCCTCAAGGGTCGTGTACCCTTCGCCCTCAAGGGTTGTGTACCCTTCGTCCTCAAGGGTCGTGTACCCTTCGTCCCTCAAGGGTCGTGTACCCTTCGTCCCTCAAGGGTCGTGTACCCTTCGTCCCTCAAGGGTCGTGTACCCTTCGTCCCTCAAGGTCGTGTACCCTTCGTCCCTCAAGGGTCGTGTACCCTTCGTCCCTCAAGGGTCGTGTCCCCTTCGTCCCTCAAGGGTCGTGTACCCTTCGCCCTCAGGGTCGTGTACCCTTCGTCCCTCAAGGGTCGTGTACCCTTCGTCCCTCAAGGGTCGTGTCCCCTTCGTCCCTCAAGGGTCGTGTCCCCTTCGTCCCTCAAGGGTCGTCCCTTCGTTTCCATGAGACATCACATCTTCAATCACTCACTGTCCAAACCACAAGATACACATGTCACTGTCAAACTTCTGTCAAATACGAACTGTCAAAACTCGACCTAAACCCCCCCACTCGAACTTTGCCTCTCCATCCCCTCTCATCTGACCATCCAATCTCGGCCCCACTCACTTGCCCCACTCGGCTATGTGACTCGGTCTTAGAAGACTGTCCCACTCGGTTCTGTGGGATAGACCCCCTCACCTGGCCCACACACCCCACCCCCACACCCTCCAGAGTAATCCCTCTCATTCAGCCCACTCACTCGGCCCTCTCTCGACCCCTCTCTCCATAAAGCCGCTTCCTAAGCCCTCTCAATCTATCTATTCACTTGACCCCTCTCACCTCAGCCACTCGCTAAGCCCTCTCAATAGACTCTCTCTCTCTCTCTCTCTCTCTCTCTCTCTCTCTCTCTCTCTCTCTCTATCTATCTATCTATCTATATATCTATCTATCTATCTCGGGCCTGTGATAGATAAACCACCTGCCCCTCAGGTGTTTTGTGGAGACGACCCCCCCCCCACACACACACCCCCACAGCTGTAGTTCCCACACTAATATCCACTACAATATCCAGACCCCCCCACACAGAAACATGGTCCCCCCCCCCACAGTACAGAAGCCAAGCAGATGATCCAGAAAACCCCCACAGCACTGAATCCCCACAGTGAAGGTGGACACTTGAAACATAGCGCAGTCCTCCACAGTAATATTTCCCACAGTAGCAACACCCAGCGATCCAGACCCCGCCATTTCCCACAGTGGCAACACCCAGTGATCCAGACCCCCCCACCCCCACAGCACAACCCATCCCACAGCAAGAGGTTATGAGAATACCTTCCCTCACCACCAATATTACCCACACCCCCACAAGGATGAATTAGACTCCTCTCTCTCTCTCTCTCTCTCTCTCTCTCTCTCTCTCTCTCTCTCTCTCTCTCTCTCTCTCTCTCTCTCTCTCTCTCCACCACCTAGCCTCTCCACCACCACCATCACTCCACTCCACCACTCCGCTCCACCAGTCGATATGTCCCCCAAACTGTCGTGGGGCAATTCAACTTGTTTCCTCTCCACCCCACAATCCCCCACACCCCCACACACACCACACCCACACCCCCACACACCACACCCACACCCCCACACACACCACACCCACACCCCCACACACACTACACCCACACCCCCACACACACCACACCCACACCCCCACACACACCACACCCACACCCCCACACACACCCCCACACACTCCACCCACACCCCCACCCACACCCCCACACACACCACCCACACCCCCACACACCACACCCACACCCCCACAAAAGGCCATGATCAATGACCGTTTCCCCTCGTGTGTGTGTGGGGGAGGGAAAGTCCCGCGCTCTTGCCCCACATGCCCCCACACTCTGCGTGAACCACCTCTTTGCGCATCGTTAACGCTGCCCCAATTCGACCCTCAGCCATTAGGATATGGGAAGCCCCTCATCCATCGACTGAATCGTCGAGTTGAAAAGGGATTCGACCCTCCGATAGTGGGTCTTTGAAACCTCCTCGCCTTCCCCCACTCCACCCCGAGCTGTCGATCGAAAAAGAGAAAAAGGAAAATGAACTATTGTGCTATAGAGGGGGCGGGGTGTCGGTCTACCTACGCCTTTGCAGCCTCGGTAAATGAATAGACTTTGGGCTGCGCGTCTTCGGAGGGAGATGGAGGAAGGGCTCCATCTCTGGCCAAGGGCTGCGCGTCTTCGGGAGGAGGGAGGAAGGGCGCCACCTCTGGCCAAGGGCTGCGCGTCTTCGGGAGGAGGGAGGAAGGGCGCCACCTCTGGCCAAGGGCTGCGCGTCTTCGGGAGGAGGGAGGAAGGGCGCCATCTCTGGCCAAGGGCTGCGCGTCTTCGGAAAGAGATGGAGGGAGGAAGGGCGCCATCTCTGGCCAAGGGCTGCGCGTCTTCGGAAGGAGAGGGAGGGAGGAAGGGCGTCATCTCTGGCCAAGGGCTGCGCGTCTTCGGAAGGAGAGGGAGGGAGGAAGGGCGCCACCTCTGGCCACTTCAGTTCCCTTCGCCTCTGCGTGCGGGAAGCGACAGATCTTCCCACATTTTGTCCCTCCGTACGGCGACCTGAAGAAGGGAGATGGTCGCTCCTGAAGAAGGGAGATGGTCGCTCCTGAAGAAGGGAGATGGTCGCTCCTGAAGAAGGGAGATGGTCGCTCCTGAAGAAGGGAGATGGTCGCTCCTGAAGAAGGGAGAAGGTCGCTCCTGAAGAAGGGAGATGGTCGCTCCTGAAGAAGGGAGAAGGTCGCTCCTGAAGAAGGGAGAAGGTCGCTCCTGAAGAAGGGAGAAGGTCGCTCCTGAAGAAGGAGGGAGATGGTTACGACGCCTCTCGTCTACTTCGTGTCGCTCTCGCCCTCCTCCCGTCTACCTCCTCCACCTCCTCCACCTCCTCCTCCTCCTCCTCCTCCACCCACAGCAATCCCCCCCCCCCCCCCACACACAGCTGGACCAACGCCAACTTCCCACATCAACCACAACACGACGGGGGGTGTGGGGGTGTGGGGGTGTGGGGGTGTGGTTTCACACACGCATCCACCTCCCTGTTCCACACACACACGCACCCATCTCCATGTTCCACACACACGCATCCATCTCCCTGTTCCACACACACACGCATCCACCTCCCTGTTCCACACACACACGTATCCACCTCCCTGTTCCACACACACGCATCCACCTCCCTGTTCCATACACACGCATCCACCTCCCTGTTCCACACACACACGCATCCACCTCCCTGTTCCACACACACACGTATCCACCTCCCTGTTCCACACACACGCATCCACCTCCCTGTTCCACACACACGCATCCATCTCCCTGTTCCATACACATGCATCCACCTCCCTGTTCCACACACACGTATCCATCTCCCTGTTCCACACACACACGCATCCATCTCCCTGTTCCACACACACACGTATCCACCTCCCTGTTCCACACACACACGTATCCACCTCCCTGTTCCACACACACACGTATCCACCTCCCTGTTCCACACACACGCATCCATCTCCCTGTTCCACACACACACGCATCCACCTCCCTGTTCCACATACACACGCATCCATCTCCTTGTTCCACACACACGTATCCATCTCCCTGTTCCACACACACACGCATCCACCTCCCTGTTCCACACACACACACGCATCCATCTCCCTGTTCCACCCCCATCCACACTCCCCTAGCCAAGCCCCAGACAGACCCTACCCAGGTTTGGACGTCCATCAAGGTCTGTGGTGCCCGCGCTGGACGATGAATTCAATCAGTGCCGTCATCAGTCGTCCAATTGTCGTCGTCTTTCCATTCTTCGTCACGTGTATCCCCAGCCTCCACCCCACACCGCCCCCACATCCACCATACACAAAGGGAGTACTAGAAAAGATACAGAGCAGAGCACACAAGCTCACGCTCTTCTTACACACGAGCTATTCAAGTGGAGGTCGATGGACCTCCACACACACACAGCTCGGGAGGAGAGGTTTACTGCATCACCCCCGCCACCATCGACCCTTTGCCAGTAAGAGATCCCTCGTCCCCTGGGTTGCAGTTCGACACCGCATCAAACCCACCCAATCAATAATGAGGAACGTTTTCGAGGACCAAAACGTTTCATTGGGAGACAAATGCCTCCATGACCTCCCCTTCCTGGAGTAGAGATAACACATAGTATAAACCTTTCCCTCCAAAACTTTGTCGTCCATGATAAGAATTCGGGTTAATGGCGAACGCAAAGTTTTTAAACTTGTTACGAAGGTGCCCCTTTGGCCATTTTCATTATGTTAAACCAAACTGAAGAAAAAAGTTTTCTTCCCACTGATGCGTCCTTTGCACGACACGCGAAGTTTAAATCTCTCATTAATATAGTTAACTTTGGGGCGTCCTAGAATACATTTGCATTATATACATTTGTATTCAATCTCGGCGATCCTTCAATAATCCCTTCATATATATCTAACTATACATTCCGAAATTTATATATATATATATATATATATATATATATATATATATATATATATATATATATATATATTCCTATGAGTCCACGGGGAAAATGAAACACGATAAGTTCCCAAGTGCACTTTCGTGTAATTATCACACACACACACACACACACACACACACACACACACATATATATATATATATATATATATATATATATATATATATATATATATATATATATATATTTATATTTATTTTATTTTTATTTTGCTTTGTCGCTGTCTCCCGCGTTTGCGAGGTAGCGCAAAGAAACAGACGAAAGAAATGGCCCAACCTACCACCATACACATGTATATACATACACGTCCACACACGCAAATATACATACCTATACATCCCAACGTACACACATATATACACACACAGACATACACATATATACACATGTACACAATTCACACTGTCCGCCCTTATCCATTCCCATCGCCACCTATATATATATATATATATATATATATATATATATATATATATATATATATATATATATATATATATATATATATTCCTGGATGAAGTCTTAATACAGCAGAAATTGGTTCTACATCTTCTATCTATTGTATATCGATGTATAACGTGCTATATATCCCTGATTTATTATACATTAGTGACTCCCCATCCTCTCCCCTACACCCCACAAGGCCCCCAGCCCCCCAGTAAGCTCCCCACCCTCTCCCCTACACCCCACAAAGCCCCCAGCTCCCCCAGTAAGCTCCCCACCCTCTCAACTACACCCCACAAAGCCCCCAGCTCCCCAGTAAGCTCCCCAACCTCTCAACTACACCCCACAAAGCCCCTAGCCCCCCCAGTAAGCTCCCCACCCTCTCCCCTACACCCCAACAAGGCCCCCAGCTCCCCCAGTAAGCTCCCCACCCTCTCAACTACACCCCACAAGGCCCCCAGCCCCCCCAGTAAGCTCCCCACCCTCTCAACTACACCCCACAAAGCCCCCAGCTCCCCAGTAAGCTCCCACCCTCTCAACTACACCCCACAAAGCCCCTAGCCCCCCCAGTAAGCTCCCCACCCTCTCCCCTACACCCCAACAAGGCCCCCAGCTCCCCCAGTAAGCTCCCCACCCTCTTAACTACACCCCACAAGTCCTCCAGCCCCCCAGTAAGCTCCCCACCTTCTCAACTACACCCCACAAAGCCCCCAGCTCCCCAGTAAGCTCCCCACCCTCTTAACTACACCCCACAAGTCCTCCAGCCCCCCAGTAAGCTCCCCACCCTCTCCCCTATACCCACAAGGCCCCCAGCCCCCCCAGTAAGCTCCCCACCCTCTCAACTACACCCCACAAAGCCCCCAGCTCCCCCAGTAAGCTCCCCACCCTCTCCCCTACACCCCAACAAGGCCCCAGCTCCTCCCCAGTAAGCTCCCCACCCTCTCCCCTACACCCCACAAAGCCCCTGACCCCCCAGTAAGCTCCCCACCCTCTCCCCTACACCCCAACAGGGCCCCCAGCTCCTCGCCAGTAAGCTCCCCAGCCTTCTTCCTCTCCTCCCCATCACCACACGCTCAACACAGTGTGAGCCAAAGATGGACAGAATTTCTCCATAAATATTTCTTTTTTTTTCATAAAATTTATCAAATTTCTTTTGTTGGGAAGATCATCTTGTCCTGGAGGGAGTGGAGGGCAGTGGAGGGAAGGGGAGAGGCGTGTGAAGGGAACAAATGGGGTGGTGGAGGACTGGAGGTAAGAGCTGTGGAGGGAAGGGGAGTGTGGAGGGAATAGATGAGGTAGTGGAGGAAAGAGGAGAGAGGGGTGGTGGAGGGAAGAGGAGAAGCAGTGGAGGGAAGGGAGGGGAGGTGGAGGGAAGGAAAGGGGAGGCAGAAGCAGTGGAGGGAAGGGGAGGTAGAGGCAGTGGAGGAAGGGTACAGAGGCAGTGGAGGGAAGTGGTGGGAGGTAGAGACGGTGGAGGGAAGTGGAGGGAAAGTATTAGGTAGTAGGAATGGAGGGAAGGTGCAAGGCAGTGGAGGGAGTGAAGGGAAGGTACACATACTGGAGGGAAAGAGGAAGGGCAGTGGAGAGAAAGAGGAAGGGCAGTGGAGGGAGAGAGAAAGGGCAGCGGAGGGGAAGAGGAAGGATAGTGGAGGGAAAGAGGAGGGTAGTGGTGGAGGGATTGGCAAGTTACCTGTAACGTCAAGAACCATATCTCCCCCCCTACAACATCTCTCCCCCACAACCCTTCCCCCTCCTCAACCCTGGGAGGGGAGGGGAAAAGGGGAAGGAGGAAGTGGGGGTGAGTGGGGTGGGGGGGTCTGTCTGTCTGTCTGTCTGTCTGTCTGTCCACCAACCACTGACGTCACTGGTGCATCAACCATTGATGATGTCACTGATGGCTCCCTCCTCCCCCACCCTCTCCCCTTCTCCCCTCCCTCTTTTTTTGTCTAGGGAGGGGAGAGAGGGGGTGTGGGTAGGGGGAGGAGGGAGGGAGGAGGGAAGGGGAGAAAAAGAGGGAGGGAAGGAGGAGGAAGTCAAATACATCCAGCCGGTTGTGCGAAAGTGATGTCAGAAGGGGGGGGGGGTTTGAAGAGGGGGGAGGGGGTCATGTGTGTGTGTGTGTGTGTGTGTGTGTGTGTGTGTGTGTGTGTGTGTGTGTGTGTGTGTGTGTGTGTGTGTGTGTGTGTGTAGTGTACGTGGGGGGGGGGAGGGGGAGTCCTACACTGGTGGTGGGCCCCCCCCCCCGTTCACTTTACCCCATTTCATTCACCACACTTATGAAAGTACTTGTGTTCATTGTGTTCATGTGTTCACACTAGTGTGTTCATTGTGTTCATGTTCACACTAGTGTGTTCATTGTGTTCATGTTCACACTAGTGTGTTCATTGTGTTCATGTCACTATGTGTTATGTGTATGTTCACACGTGTGTTCATTGTTCTGTTCACACTTGTGTTCATTTGTTCCATAGTGTGTTCATTGTGTCATGTTCACACTAGTGGTTTTTTGGTTCATGTTCACACTAGTGTGTTCTTTTTTACACTAGTGTTATTTGTTACAATAGTGTGTATGTGTCATGTTCAACTAGTGTGTCATTGTGTTCATATGTTCACGTTGTTATTTGTTCATGTGTTACATAGTGTTTCTTGTTCATGTTACACTAGTGTGTTCATGTGTTCATTTTGTTCACCGGTTGTCAGTAAGTGATGTCAGGGGGTGGGGTTGAACGAGGGGGGTATGGGTCATGTGTGTATGTGTGTGTGTTGTGTGTGTGTGTGTGTGTGTGTGTATGTGTGTTTGTGTTGTGTGTCTGTGTTGTGTATGTGTACGATGGGGTGGTATGGGGTCCACACTGGTGGTGGGCCCCCCCACGCCGTTCACTTTCACCCACTAGTGTGTCACCTAGTGTGTTCATTGTGTTCATGTTCACACTAGTGTGTTCATTGTGTTCATGTTCACACTAGTGTGTTCATTGTGTTCATGTTCACACTAGTGTGTTCATTGTGTTCATGTTCACACTAGTGTGTTCATTGTGTTCATGTTCACACTAGTGTGTTCATTGTTCATGTTCACACTAGTGTGTTCATTGTGTTCATGTTCACACTAGTGTGTTCATTGTGTTCATGTTCACACTAGTGTGTTCATTGTGTTCATGTTCACACTAGTGTGTTCATTGTGTTCATGTTCACACTAGTGTGTTCATTGTGTTCATGTTCACACTAGTGTGTTCATTGTGTTCATGTTCACACTAGTGTGTTCATTGTGTTCATGTTCACACTAGTGTGTTCACTGTTCATGTTCACACTAGTGTGTTCAATGTGTTCATGTTCACACTAGTGTGTTCATTGTTCATGTTCACACTAGTGTGTTCATTGTGTTCATGTTCACACTAGTGTGTTCACTGTGTTCACACTAGTGTGTTCATTGTGTTCATGTGTTCACACTAGTGTGTTCATTGTGTTCATGTGTTCACACTAGTGTGTTCATTGTGTTCATGTGTTCACACTAGTGTGTTCATTGTGTTCATGTTCACACTAGTGTGTTCATTGTTCATGTTCACACTAGTGTGTTCATTGTTCATGTTCACACTAGTGTGTTCAATGTGTTCATGTTCACACTAGTGTGTTCATTGTTCATGTTCACACTAGTGTGTTCATTGTGTTCATGTTCACACTAGTGTGTTCAATGTGTTCATGTTCACACTAGTGTGTTCACTGTTCATGTTCACACTAGTGTGTTCAATGTGTTCATGTTCACACTAGTGTGTTCATTGTGTTCATGTTCACACTAGTGTGTTCATTGTTCATGTTCACACTAGTGTGTTCATTGTGTTCATGTTCACACTAGTGTGTTCATTGTGTTCATGTTTACACTAGTGTGTTCATTGTGTTCATGTTCACACTAGTGTGTTCATTGTTCATGTTCACACTAGTGTGTTCAATGTTCATGTTCACACTAGTGTGTTCACTGTTAATGTTCACACTAGTGTGTTCAATGTTCATGTTCGCACTAGTGTGTTCAATGTTCATGTTCGCACTAGTGTGTTCAATGTTCATGTTCACACTAGTGTGTTCAATGTTCATGTTCACACTAGTGTGTTCATTGTGTTCATGTTCACACTAGTGTGTTCAATGTTCATGTTCGCACTAGTGTGTTCATTGTGTTCATGTTCACACTAGTGTGTTCATTGTTCATGTTCACACTAGTGTGTTCACTGTTCATGTTCACACTAGTGTGTTCATTGTGTTCATGTTCACACTAGTGTGTTCATTGTGTTCATGTTCACACTAGTGTGTTCATTGTGTTCATGTTCACACATGTCGTCTGGGATGGGCGGGATCTGGTCGTGGTGTCGTGCTGCAACTTGGGGAAGAAGGATCTCATGTGATGGGATATGATGGTGGCGTAAGTGTGGAAGCTCCGTGTCCCCCGAACTGCTGGATGAGGATTGGGTAATTAATAGAGTGACGTAGAGGATTAATTAAGCGGTTTCCTTAATGATCTAGAAGACGATGCCTTTATCCCGGGGTTAAAGTTTTGGCCAGGGGTGGCCACACGTCTGGTTAGACGTGGCCACACGTCTGGTTAAGGGTGGCCACACGTCTTGTTAAGGGTGGCCACACGTCTTGTTAAGGGTGGCCACACGTCTTGTTAAGGGTGGCCACACGTCTTGTTAAGGGTGGCCACACATCTACCCTGGAGAGGCCACACCTCTTGTTAAGGGTGGCCACACATCTACCCTGGAGAGGCCACACGGTTAACCAGCGATGGCCACAGGTCTTGTCAACGGTGACCACTTGTCTGGCTAGATATGGCCACACGTCTGGTTTAGAAATGGCCACACGTATACCACATATATTACCACTCGTCCACATAAAGATGGCCACACGTATATACACACATATGGCCACACGTCCACAAAAGGAATGGCCACACACGTATACACACACACATACATGGCCACACGTCCACAAAGGAATGGCCACACGCATACCACACATATAACCACTCGTCCACATAAGGATGGCCACACGTATACACACATACATGGCCACACGTCCACAAAGGGATGGCCACACGTATATACACACACATATAACCACTCGTCCACAAAGGGATGGCCACACGTATACACACACATACATGGCCACACGTCCACAAAGGGATGGCCACACGTACACACATACATATGGCCACATGTCCACTAAGGGATGGCCACACGTATCTACACACATATGGCCACACCTCCACAAAGTGATGGCCACACGCATACCACACATATAACCACTCGTCCACATAAGGATGGCCACACATATACACACACACATACATGGCCACACGTCCACAAAGGGATGGCCACACGTATATATACACACACACGTCCACAAAAGGAATGGCCACACGTATACATACACACACACACATGGCCACACGTCCACAAAAGGAATGGCCACACGTATACACACACACACATGGCCACACGTCCACGGAGGGATGGCCACCCATCTCACCCACAAGGCCACGAGGGATTTTCCCCCACAGGCCTCCGGGTGTGGGGGAAATTGGCAATGTTTCCCCCACCCCCTCCCACATTCCCCCTCCCCCACTACAAAGTCCCCCCCACCCCCACCATATTCCCCCTCCCCCACTACAAAGTCCCCCCCACACCCCCCACATTCCCCCTCCCCCACTACAAAGTCCCCCCCACACAACCCCCACATTCCCCTTCCCCCACTACAAAGTCCCCACACCCCCTCCCACATTCCCCCTCCCCCACTACAAAGTCCCCCCACCCCTCCCACATTCCCCCTCCCCCACTACAAAGTCCCCCCCACCCCCACCATATTCCCCCTCCCCCACTACAAAGTCCCCCCCACACCCCCCACATTCCCCCACCCCCACTACAAAGTCCCCCCACCCCCACCACATTCCCCCTCCCCCACTACAAAGTCCCCCCCACACACCCCCCACATTCCCCCTCCCCCACTACAAAGTCCCCCCACCCCCACCACATTCCCCCTCCCCCACTACAAAGTCCCCCCACACCCCCTCCACATTCCCCCTCCCCCACTACAAAGTCCCCCCCACACCCCCCACATTCCCCATCCCCCACTACAAAGTCCCCCCCACCCCCACCCCCTCCCCCCACAGTTCTCAAAAATATAATCCCAATTCCCTCCATTTTTTTTGGGGGGGGGGGAGGAAATTTCTTGATGGGGGGGAGAGAAATTTCTTGATGGGGGGAGAGAAATTTCTTGATGGGGAGAGAAATTTCTTGATGGGGGGGAGAGAAATTTCTTGATGGGGGGGAGAGAAATTTCTTGATGGGGGGGAGAGAAATTTCTTGATGGGGGGAGGAAATTTCTTGATGGGGAGAAATTTCTTGATGGGGGAGAGAAATTTCTTGATGGGGGGAGAGAAATTTCTTGATGGGGGAGAGAAATTTCTTGATGGGGAGAGAAATTTCTTGATGGGGGGGAGAGAAATTTCTTGATGGGGGGAGAGAAATTTCTTGATGGGGAGAGAAATTTCTTGATGGGGGGGAGAGAAATTTCTTGATGGGGGGAGAGAAATTTCTTGATGGGGGGAGGAAATTTCTTGATGGGGAGAAATTTCTTGATGGGGGAGAGAAATTTCTTGATGGGGGGAGAGAAATTTCTTGATGGGGGAGAGAAATTTCTTGATGGGGGAGAGAAATTTCTTGATGGGGGGGAGAAATTTCTTGATGGGGAAGAGAAATTTCTTGATGGGGGAGAGAAATTTCTTGATGGGGAGAGAAATTTCTTGATGGGGGAGAGAAATTTCTTGATGGGGGGAGAGAAATTTCTTGATGGGGGAGAGAAATTTCTTGATGGGGGAGAGAAATTTCTTGATGGGGGAGAGAAATTTCTTGATGGGGGAGAGAAATTTCTTGATGGGGGGAGAGAAATTTCTTGACGGGGGGAGAGAAATTTCTTGATGGGGGGAGAGAAATTTCTTGATGGGGGGAGAGAAATTTCTTGATGGGGGAGAGAAATTTCTTGATGGGGAGAGAAATTTCTTGATGGGGGAGAGAAATTTCTTGATGGGGGAAGAGAAATTTCTTGATGGGGGAGAGAAATTTCTTGATGGGGGAGAGAAATTTCTTGATGGGGAGAGAAATTTCTTGATGGGGGAGAGAAATTTCTTGATGGGGGAGAGAAATTTCTTGATGGGGGAGAGAAATTTCTTGATGGGGAGAGAAATTTCTTGATGGGGGAGAGAAATTTCTTGATGGGGGAGAGAAATTTCTTGATGGGGGAGAGAAATTTCTTGATGGGGGAGAGAAATTTCTTGATGGGGGAGAGAAATTTCTTGATGGGGGAGAGAAATTTCTTGATGGGGGAGAGAAATTTCTTGACGGGGGGAGAGAAATTTCTTGATGGGGGAGAGAAATTTCTTGATGGGGGGAGAGAAATTTCTTGATGGGGGAGAGAAATTTCTTGATGGGGAGAGAAATTTCTTGATGGGGGGAAGAGAAATTTCTTGATGGGGAAGAAATTTCTTGATGGGGGAGAGAAATTTCTTGATGGGGAGAGAAATTTCTTGATGGGGGAGAGAAATTTCTTGATGGGGGAGAGAAATTTCTTGATGGGGGAGAGAAATTTCTTGATGGGGGAGAGAAATTTCTTGATGGGGGGAGAGAAATTTCTTGATGGGGGAGAGAAATTTCTTGATGGGGGGGAGAGAAATTTCTTGATGGGGGGAGAGAAATTTCTTGATGGGGGAGAGAAATTTCTTGATGGGGGGGAGAGAAATTTGTTGATGGGGGGGAGAGAAATTTCTTGATGGGGGAGAGAAATTTCTTGATGGGGGAGAGAAATTTCTTGATGGGGGAGAGAAATTTCTTGATGGGGGAGAGAAATTTCTTGATGGGGGAGAGAAATTTCTTGATGGGGGGAGAGAAATTTCTTGATGGGGGAGAGAAATTTCTTGATGGGGGAGAGAAATTTCTTGATGGGGGAGAGAAATTTCTTGATGGGGGGAGAGAAATTTCTTGATGGGGGAGAGAAATTTCTTGATGGGGGGAGAGAAATTTCTTGATGGGGAGAGAAATTTCTTGATGGGGGAGAGAAATTTCTTGATGGGGGAGAGAAATTTCTTGATGGGGGAGAGAAATTTCTTGATGGGGGAGAGAAATTTCTTGATGGGGGAGAGAAATTTCTTGATGGGGGGAGAGAAATTTCTTGATGGGGGAGAGAAATTTCTTGATGGGGAGAGAAATTTCTTGATGGGGGAGAGAAATTTCTTGATGGGGAGGAAATTTCTTGATGGGGGAGAGAAATTTCTTGATGGGGGAGAGAAATTTCTTGATGGGGGAGAGAAATTTCTGATGGGGGAGAGAAATTTCTTGATGGGGGGAGAGAAATTTCTTGATGGGGAGGAGAAATTTCTTGATGGGGGAGAGAAATTTCTTGATGGGGGGAGAGAAATTTCTTGATGGGGGGAGAGAAATTTCTTGATGGGGGAGAAATTTCTGAGGGGGAGAATTTCTGATGGGGAGATAAATTCTTATGGAAAAATTACTTGATGGGAGAAAATTATCTATGCATGGCAAAATTTCTTTATGGTAGGAATTCTGTGGGAGAAATTATCTATTACTAGAATTCTATCGTTGGAGAATCTTCTTGATGTGTGACAAAATTATCTGATGGGGGAGAATTTCTATATAATTCTGATCTATCTTGTTAATCTAAATCTAATCTATGGAGATCATCTATTATCATATCTATCTGTCTCTATCTACTATCGTATCTATCTATCTATGTTCATCTATCTATCTATCTTATACTATCTTCACTTCATCTATCTATCTACTGTTCATCTATCTTCTATCTATCTATCTATCTTCATCTATCTATCTATCTATCCATACTATCATACCTCCTATCATCGTCCCTATACCATCTCAAGACCTACCCTTCCTTACCAGCATTACCATCTAAGGGTCCATCCACCCCTAACCACCATTACCAACGAAGGGGACCCTCCCTTAACACCATACCACGAGGACCACCCTTCCCCTTAACACCATTACCAACTAAGGGGACCCCTTCCCCTTAACCACCATTACCAACGAAGGGACCCCTTCCCCTTAACCACCATTACCAGCGAAGGGACCCCTTCCCCTTAACCACCATTACCAACGAAGGGGACCCCTTCCCCTTAACCACCATTACCACGAAGGGAACCCCTTCCCCTTAACCACCATTACCAGCGAAGGAACCCCTTCCCCTTAACCACCATTACCAACGAAGGGAACCCCTTCCCCTTAACCACCATTACCAACGAAGGGAACCCCTTCCCCTTAACCACCATTACCACGAAGGGAACCCCTTCCCCTTAACCACCATTACCAACGAAGGGAAACCCCCCTTCCCTTTAAAACCACCATTCCACGAAGGGAACCCCTTCCCCTTAAACCCACCATTCCCAAACGAAGGGGAACCCCTTCCCCTAACCACCTTTACCAGGGGGGAACCCCTTCCCCTTAACACCATTCCCACGGGGGACCCCCCCCTTCCCACCTTCCCCGGGGCCCCCCCTTAAAAAAAAAAAAAATTTAAAAACCAATTCCCAAACAAGGGGAACCCCCTTTCCCCTTAACCACCATACCAACAAGGAAGCCCCTTCCCCTTAACCACCATTACCACAAAGGGGAAACCCCCTTTCCCCTTTAACCACCTTACCACGAAGGAAGCCCCTTTCCTTTTAACCACCATTCCCAAACGAAGGGGACCCCCCTTCCCCAAACCCACCATTACCAACGAAGGGAACCCCTCCCCTTTAAAACCACCACTCCAAAAGGAACCCCCCCTTCCCCCCTTAAACCACCATTACCCAAAGGGGGCCCCATTTCCCCACTACATGACCGTTCATCAAGGGAATTTTTAAAATCACGAACGCTCGACCTTTAACCTAATACACAAAGTAAACCCTTTCCCCCCCTTTTTTCCCCTTTTTTCGCTTTTACTTTTTAATGAGGCTTAAAGGGGGAGGGTCTCCTCTCCGACAAATTTTTGGTTCTCTTGAAAATTTTTTGGACGACCTTCATTTTAATCCCCCACATATGATTAAATCTAATTCCTTTTTGATATATATATATATATATAAAATTATAATATATAAATATATAATATATATTTTATATGGTTTTTAATTTTGTTTAGGAGGGGTTGAAAGGGAGGTAAAGCAAGAGTCCGGGGAAAGGGGGGCAATAAAAGTCTTTTTGGGGATGAGAGACTTGGAAGGAGTCAGTTTTTTTTCGCTGATGATACGCGCTGGGGCTGATTCATGTAGAAACTGCAGAAGCGGTGACTGATTTGGGAAAAGGTGTGAAAGAAAAAGTTAAGAGAAATGTGAATAAGAGCAAGGTTTGGGGACAGTAGGGTGGGGTCAATTTAAAATTGGGGGGTGATTTTGAATGGAAAAAACTGGAGGAAGTAAATTTTTTTAGATACGGGAGGGGTCTTCAGCGGATGGAACCAGGAAGCGGAAGGGGGACCCAAGGGTGGGGGAAGGGGCAAATTTTGGAGCCTTAAAAAATTTGTGGAATTCGAGAACACTATCTCGAAAGCAAAAATGGGTAGTTTTGAGGAATAGGGGTCCAACATTTGTATGGATTCGAGGCGGGCTATGGAAGAATGTGCGCAGAGGAGGGGATTCCTGGAAATGAAATGTTGAGGACAATGTGTGGTTGGGTTGACGAGTAAGTACCTAAGTAAGAGAGATTTGGAAATAAAACAGAAGCTGGTTAAAGCATAAGAGGTGTTTGAAATGTTTGGGCAAAACGAAATGAGAGGAGAGATTGACCAAAGATATGTTCCGGAGGGAGGAACCTAAAGAACCATGGAGGAAACCCTTGCGCTTAACAAATTACATGACGAAGGAAACCCTTCCCCTTAACCACCATTACCAGCGAAGGAACCCCTTGCCCATGAAGACCAGAGTACGAAGGAAGCCCCGTCCCCCTTAACCACCATTACCTAGCGAGAACCCCTTCCCCTTAAAACCATTACAGCGAAGGGAACCTTCCCCTTAACCTAGCCATTCCACTATGGGGCCCCGGCGTTAACCACCATTACCAACGAAGGGACCCCTTCCCTTACCACCATACCAAACGAAGGGAACCCTTCCCCTAACCACCACTACAACGAAGGAACCCCATTCCATAACCACCATTACCAGAAGGGAACCCCTTCCTTAACCACCATTACAGCAGGACCCCTTCCTCTTAAATCCATTACCAGCGAAGGAGCCCCCTGCCCTTACCACCATTACCAACGAAGGGAACCTGTCTCCTTAACCACTACCAACGAAGGAAGCCTTCCCTTAACCACCATTACCAGCGAAGGGGCCCCACTTACCCACCTACATGACCGTTCATCTAAGGGGAACATTATAATCACGAACGCTCGACTTTGACGCTATGGACACAAAGTGAACGCTTCCCCATATTTTTCCCCTTTTTGGCTTTTTGACTTTTTTATGAGGCTTAAAGGGGGAGGAGTCTCTTACTCGACGAGAATGGTTTTGTTAAAGTTTGGACGAGCCTTTCTGTGTGGAACCCTCCACATATTGTTAAATCTAATTCCTTTGATATTATATCATAAATTATATATCGAGATATTATATATATTCATATATATATATATATGTTGTGTTTTGTTTATGGATGGGGTTTAAGGGAGTAAATGCAGGGAGTCCGAAAGATGGGGAAGAGAGTCTGTTGGGAATGAGAGCTTGTAAGTGAGTCAGTTGTTGTTGTTGATAAGCGCTGGTGGCTGATTCATGTAGAAACTCAGAGCTGTGACTGAGTTTGGTAAGAAAGTTGGTGTAAAGAAATAAGAGTAAATGTGAATAGAGACAAGGTTAGGTACAGGTAGGGTGAGGGTCAATTTGAATGGAGTAAATGAGGAAAATGGAGAATGAATGTTTTAATATCTGGAGTGATCTGGCGATGGAACCATGGAAGCGGAAGTGGATCATAGGGTGGGGGGGGCGAAAATTTTGGGAGCTTGAAAAAATTGTGGAAGAAACACTATCGGAAAGCAAAAATGGGTATGTTCGAGGAATATGTTCCAAATGTTAGGTGGCTGGATAGAGATGTCGCAGGAGGATGGATGTGCTGGAAATGAAGTTTTGAGGACAATGTGTGTGAGGTGGTTTGATCGAGTAAGTAACGTAAGGGTAGAGAGATGTGGGAAATAAAAAGAGCGTGTTGAGAGAAGAGAAGAGGGTTTTTTGAAATGGTTTGGGCACATGGAGAGATGAGTGAGGAGAGATTGACCAAGAGGATATATGTGTCGGAGGTGGAGGAACGAGGAGAAGAGGGAGACCAAATGGAGGTGAAAGATGGAGTGAAAAAGATTTTGTGTGATCGGGCCTGAACATGCGAGGGTGAAAGGAGGGCAAGAAATAGAGTGAATTGGAGTCATGTGTATACAGGGTTGACGTGCTGTCAGTGGATTGAAGCAAGGCATGTGAACGTCTGGGTAAACCATGGAAACTGTGTAGTAAATTTTATTTGCGTGGTGTGGACGTTGTATGTAACATGTGTATGGGGGGGGGGTTGCCCGGCTTTCTTTTCCTTCCTAAACCCCCAAAAAGCGGAGGGCAGCGACAAAGGATTAAAAAAAAAAAAAAAAAAAAAAAAATATATATATATAAATATTTATATATATATATAATATATATATAATATATATATATGTGGATTGAACAGGCATTTGGGAAACGTCTGGTAGAAACCCTGGAAAAAGGGCTGTGGGGGCCCGGATTGAAAGGGAGCTGTGTTTCGTGCATTACACAGACAGCAAACGAGGTAAACAAATGGCATTTTTTGGGGCTTTCTAGCGCTCTCGCGGAGGGATGCTATTTTATTTTGGCGGGTGGCGATGGGTTGGGGAGGGAAAAAAAAAATGTACTTTAAAGGGTCTGGAAAAAGGCAATGATAGAGTATAGAGATGCTCTGTAAGGGATTTAGAATATATGTTGGAGCAATGTTAGAACAAAAAAAGTTTTTTTTTCGAGATGTAAGGCATGTGTACGTTAGAAGAGAGGAAAGTGATTGGTTCCAAATGAAAGTAAAGGGTTTTTCGGCAGGGGGGGGTGAGTCTCCCTGGTGTTTTTAAATTTTTTATGATGGGGGTTTTAAGGTAAAGCAGAGTCCGGAAAAAGGGGCAAGTATGAAATCTGGTGGGGAAGAAGCTTGAAGTGATCAGTTGTTTTTCGCTGATGATACAGCCTGTGCCCGATTCATGTGAAAACTGCCCGAACTGTGACTGATTGGTAAAGTGTGGGGGAAGAAAAATTGAGAGTAAATGTGAATAAGACAAGGTTATTAGTACAGAAGGGTAGGTCCCCAACAATTGAGGAGTTTGAAAAAAAAAACGGGGGAAGTAAGTGTTTTTTTTGATATCTGGATGGATCTTCAGCGGGGGACCATGGAAGGGAAGTGGGTCATAGGGTGGGGGGGGGAAAATTTTGGGGGCCTTAAAATGTGTGGGAAGCGAGAACTTAAACTCGGAAAGAAAAATGTATGTTTGAGGAAATGGGGGCCCAAAATGTGATGGTTCAGCGTCTATGGATAAGAGGGGCGGGAGATTGATGTCGAAATGAGATTTTGAGGACAATGTGTGTGTGGGGTGTTGATCGAGGTTTAAATAAAAGTAAGGGTGAGAGAGATTGTGGAATTTAAAAAACGTGGTTGAAAGCAAAAGTTTTTGAAAAGGTTTGGCACAGGGGAAATGATGAGGAGAAATTGGGCCAAAGATAATTGTCGGAGGGGGGGAACCGAAAGAGGGAGACCAAATTGGGGTGGAAAAGGGGTGAAAAAGATTTTTTGTGATCGGCCTGACAGGGAGAGGGTGAAAGGAGGCAAAAATAGAGTGAATTGGGTCATGTGTATAACAGGGGTTGACGTGCTGTCAGTGGATTGAAGCAAGGCATGTGAACGCTGGGTAAACCATGGAAAGCTGTGTAGGTATGTATATTTGGCGTGGGTGGACGTGTATGTACATTGTATGGGGGGGGGGGGTTGGGCCATTCTTTCGTCTGTTTCCTTGCGCTACCTCGCAAACGCGGGAGACAGCGACAAATGTATAAAAAAAAAAAAAAAAAAAAAAAATATATATATAATTATATATATATAGATATATTATATATATAATAATATATATATACCATATATAGATATATATATATATATATATAAATATATATATATGATATATATATATAATATATATATTTTTTTTTTTTTTTTTTTATGTCGCTGTCTCCCGCGTTTGCGAGGTAGCGCAAGGAAACAGACGAAAGAAATGGCCCAACCCACCCCCATACACATGTACATACACACGTCCACACACGCAAATATACATACCTACACAGCTTTCCATGGTTTACCCCAGACGCTTCACATGCCTTGATTCAATCCACTGACAGCACGTCAACCCCGGTATACCACATCGATCCAATTCACTCTATTCCTTGCCCTCCTTTCACCCTCCTGCATGTTCAGGCCCCGATCACTCAAAATCTTTTTCACTCCATCTTTCCACCTCCAATTTGGTCTCCCTCTTCTCCTCGTTCCCTCCACCTCCGACACATATATCCTCTTGGTCAATCTTTCCTCACTCATTCTCTCCATGTGACCAAACCATTTCAAAACACCCTCTTCTGCTCTCTCAACCACGCTCTTTTTATTTCCACACATCTCTCTTACCCTTACGTTACTTACTCGATCAAACCACCTCACACCACACATTGTCCTCAAACATCTCATTTCCAGCACATCCACCCTCCTGCGCACAACTCTATCCATAGCCCACGCCTCGCAACCATACAACATTGTTGGAACCACTATTCCTTCAAACATACCTATTTTTGCTTTCCGAGATAATGTTCTCGACTTCCACACATTCTTCAAGGCTCCCAGAATTTTCGCCCCCTCCCCCACCCTATGATCCACTTCCGCTTCCATGGTTCCATCCGCTGCCAGATCCACTCCCAGATATCTAAAACACTTCACTTCCTCCAGTTTTTCTCCATTCAAACTTACCTCCCAATTGAATTGACCCTCAACCCTACTGTACCTAATAACCTTGCTCTTATTCACATTTACTCTTAACTTTCTTCTTTCACACACTTTACCAAACTCAGTCACCAGCTTCTGCAGTTTTTCACATGAATCAGCCACCAGCGCTGTATCATCAGCGAACAACAACTGACTCACTTCCCAAGCTCTCTCATCCCCAACAGACTTCATACTTGCCCCTCTTTCCAAAACTCTTGCATTCACCTCCCTAACAACCCCATCCATAAACAAATTAAACAACCATGGAGACATCACACACCCCTGCCGCAAACCTACATTCACTGAGAACCAATCACTTTCCTCTCTTCCTACACGTACACATGCCTTACATCCTCGATAAAAACTTTTCACTGCTTCTAACAACTTGCCTCCCACACCATATATTCTTAATACCTTCCACAGAGCATCTCTATCAACTCTATCATATGCCTTCTCCAGATCCATAAATGCTACATACAAATCCATTTGCTTTTCTAAGTATTTCTCACATACATTCTTCAAAGCAAACACCTGATCCACACATCCTCTACCACTTCTGAAACCACACTGCTCTTCCCCAATCTGATGCTCTGTACATGCCTTCACCCTCTCAATCAATACCCTCCCATATAATTTACCAGGAATACTCAACAAACTTATACCTCTGTAATTTGAGCACTCACTCTTATCCCCTTTGCCTTTGTACAATGGCACTATGCACGCATTCCGCCAATCCTCAGGCACCTCACCATGAGTCATACATACATTAAATAACCTTACCAACCAGTCAACAATACAGTCACCCCCTTTTTTAATAAATTCCACTGCAATACCATCCAAACCTGCTGCCTTGCCGGCTTTCATCTTCCGCAAAGCTTTTACTACCTCTTCTCTGTTTATCAACTCATTTTCCCTAACCCTATGAGTCCACGGGGAAAATGAAACACGAAAAGTTCCCAAGTGCACTTTCGTGTCATAATCACATCATCAGGGGAGACACAAGAGAGAAATATAACAGTCAGTTGATATACAACGAAGAGACGTAGCTTGGACGCCATTTGGTAAACATGTGATTGTCCAAGACAGACAACGAGCGTATCATAAACTTATTATTTTACAAATTCTATCAACGATAAAGTTATCTAATTGGTTTAGACCATCACTAACATTAAGATTATAATTCTTTGTGTATTTAATAATATAAGATTCAATGATATTTCTCTTGATAATAGAGTTAGAGTTAATAACTGAGATGGCATTACTCCAGTCAATACAATGATCATAGTTTTTTAACATGATTAAACAAGGCATTTGATTCTTGTCCCGTTCTTATACTATATTTAAGTTGCTTAAGTCTAACAGAAAGAGCCTTACCAGTCTGACCAACATAAAACTTATCACAATGTCTACATGGCACTTAATAGATGCATCCAGGAGAATTTTCTGGTGAGTTCCTGATTAAGATATTCTTTATAGTATTATTGTTGCTGAAGGCAACATTGACAGTAAAGGATTTAAGCAGTTTATGAGTTTATGAACGCTCGTTATCTGTCTTAGACAATTACTTGTTTACCAAATGGCGTCCTAGCTACGTCTCTTCGTTGTATATCAACTGACTGTTCTATTTCTCTCTTGTGTCTCCCCTGATGATGTGATTATGACACGAAAGTGCACTTGGGAACTTTTCGTGTTTCATTTTCCCCGTGGACTCATAGGAATATATATATATATATATATATATATATATATATATATATATATATATATATATATATATATATATATATATATATATTTTCATTCTATTCGCCATTTCCCGCGACAGCGAGGTAGCGTTAAGAACAGAGGACTGGGCCCCCGAGGGAACATCCCCACCCGGCCCCCTTCTCCGTTCCTTCCTTTGGAAAAATTAAAAAAAAAAAAAAACGAGAGGGGAGGATTTCCAGCCCCCCGCTCCCTTCCCTTTTAGTCGCCATCTACGACACGCAGGGAATACGTGGCAAGTATTCTTTCTCCCCTATATATATATATATATATATATATATATATATATATATATATATATATATATAGATAGATAGATAGATAGATAGACTGGTAGATTGGTAGACAAAGACAGATGGATAGACAAAGAATAGATATACAGATAGATAGATAGATAGATAGATAGATCGATAGACAACGGCTTTGTGTTTGCTTGTTTATTGAGAAGTCAGATGAGTCTTGTTCATTTGTTTGTGTGTTTGCATTAGTTTCTTTGTTATGGTCAAAGAGCCGCAGCTGTTCTGTTTATGTATT
Organism: Panulirus ornatus; assembly: GCF_036320965.1. Classification (NCBI taxonomy): domain Eukaryota; kingdom Metazoa; phylum Arthropoda; class Malacostraca; order Decapoda; family Palinuridae; genus Panulirus; species Panulirus ornatus. The sequence goes on from NC_092228.1 coordinate 44,742,556, forward strand.
TGTTCCACAACAATTAAAACCACCCCAGAAATAATTCCCTTGTCTTTGTATTTACTTTTTTTGTTTGTTATCGCTCGATTCGGTGACACTTTGTGTTTGTTTGTTTGTTTGTTTGTTTGTTTGTTTGTTTGCCTGCGTCAAACTTCTCTCTGTGGTGGAGTCGTCTGTCTTTTGTTGTTTGTTAAGAGTTTCTTTGTACACTTCAAACGATTGCTGGCCTTCTCTTAGGCTTGGAGGAGGGGGGGGAAGGGGAGTTTGCTGTCCTTTGCAAACAAACACAGTCCTTGGCCAACCCCCCCCCCCCCACCCTTCCCTCTAAGCAAGTCCGTCCGTGGCAAACACACACACACACCCAAAGCAAGTCCATCCGTGGGAGACTCCCCCCTAAGCAATTCTGTCCACGGCAAACCACCCCCCAAAGCAAGTCCATCCGTGGCAAACCACCCCCCCCAAAGCAAGTCCGTCATGGTAACCACCTCCCCCAAAGCAAGTCCATCATGGTAACCCCCCCCCAAAGCAAGTCCATCATGGTAACCACCCCCCAAAGCAAGTCCATCATGGTAACCCCCCCAAAGCAAGTCCATCATGGTAACCCCCCAAAGCAAGTCCATCATGGTAACCACCCCCCCAAAGCAAGTCCATCATGGTAACCCCCCCCAAAGCAAGTCCATCATGGTAACCACCTCCCCCAAAGCAAGTCCATCATGGTAACCACCTCCCCCAAAGCAAGTCCATCATGGTAACCACCTCCCCCAAAGCAAGTCCATCATGGTAACCACCTCCCCCAAAGCAAGTCCATCATGGTAACCACCCTCCCCCAAAGCAAGTCCATCATGGTAACCCCCCCCAAAGCAAGTCCATCATGGTAACCCCCCCAAAGCAAGTCCATCATGGTAACCCCCCCAAAGCAAGTCCATCATGGTAACCACCTCCCCCAAAGCAAGTCCATCATGGTAACCACCTCCCCAAAGCAAGTCCATCATGGTAACCACCTCCCCAAAGCAAGTCCATCATGGTAACCCCCCTCCCCCAAAGCAAGTCCATCATGGTAACCCCCCCCAAAGCAAGTCCGTCATGGTAACCACCCTCCCCCAAAGCAAGTCCATCATGGTAACCCCCCCTAAAGCAAGTCCATCATGGTAACCAGCCCCTCCCCCCCAATACAAGTCTGTCCTCTTGACATACTCCCGCCAAGGCCAGTGCGTCCGTGGCTTGAGCCTCGTACGTGGGGAGCCCCGCGGGGCGGCGTCCTTGCCCCATCAAGGCCCCGGGGGTGTGAGGAAGGAAGTTGACCATGATGGGGCAGATCCTGGGGGGGGGGGGGGGAAGGGGCCGCCACACTCCCGCCCTTGCTGTGGTGCCCACCCGCCCCCAGCCACCCACAGCAACACCCCTCCCCCCCCACAATGTGCTGTGGTACCCACCTACCCCCAGCCACCACAGCAACCCACCACCCACCCACCCCCCTCACAATATACTGTGGTACTCACCTTCTGCCCCCAGCAACCACAGCAACCCCCCTACTCCCTCCCCTACAATATGCTGTGGTACTCACCTTCTGCCCCCAGCAACCACAGCAACTCCCCTACTCCCTCCCCTACAATGTGCTGTGGTACCCACCTACCCCCAGCAACCACAGCAACCCACCCCCACCATATACTGTGGTACTCACCTTCTGCCCCCAGCAACCACAGCAACCCCCCTCCTCCCTCCCCTACAATGTGCTGTGGTACCCATCTGCCCCCAGCAACCACAGCAACCCACCACCCACCCCCCACAATATGCTGTGGTACTCACCTTCTGCCCCCAGCAACCACAGCAACCCCCCTACTCCCTCCCCTACAATGTGCTGTGGTACCCACCTACCCCCAGCAACCACAGCAACCCACCACCCACCCACCCCCCTCACAATATGCTGTGGTATTCACCTTCTGCCCCCAGCCACCCACAGCAACCCCCCTCCTCCCTCCCCTACAATGTGCTGTGGTACCCATCTGACCCCAGCCACCACAGCAACCCACCCCCCTCACAATATGCTGTGGTATTCACCTTCTGCCCCCAGCCACCCACAGCAACACCCCCACACACCTCCTCTTCCCCCGCTATTTCCGTGGTCCTTACCCCTCCAACCACCACAGCAAACCTAGTATTCTCCCCCCCCCCCCTTCAACCCCTACCGTGTACAATGGCCTCACAGATGTACAAAAGAAGGCCTTTAAGTACACAGAATATTACCCCCTTATATACAACAGTGTACATCAATACACACCCCCCTTATACAACACCACATCAATACACACCCCCCGTTATACAACACCACATCAATACACACCCCCCTTATACAACACCACATCAATACACACCCCCCTTATACAACACCACATCAATACACACCCCCCTTATACAACACCACATCAATACACACCCCCCTTATACAACACCACATCAATACACACCCCCCTTATACAACACCACATCAATACACACCCCCCTTATACAACACCACATCAATACACACCCCCCTTATACAACACCACATCAATACACACCCCCTTATACAACACCACATCAATACACACCCCCCCTTATACAACACCACATCAATACACACCCCCCTTATACAACACCACATCATTCACCCCTGTATATACAAGCGTACATCACTACATCCACATACAATAGTCTACATCAGAGGCCCAAAATACATTAATCTATACGAGAGGGGAAAAAAAATTACACCAGAGGCCCAAATTACATTAATCTATACGAAGGAAAAGCAAAATTACATGAAGTATGACATTCGTTGAACTGTATGGCACAAAAGAAGAAGACATTAATGTAATTATACCCGGAGAGGTCAATGTAATTAATGTAATTATACCAGGAGAGGTCAATGTGATTAATGTAATTATACCCGGAGAGGTCAATGTAATTAATGTAATTATACCCGGAGGTCAATGTAATTAATGTAATTATTCCCGGAGAGGTCAATGTAATTAATGTAATTATACCCGGAGAATTCAATGTAATTATACCCGGAGAGGTCAATGTAATTAATGTAATTATACCCGGAGAGTTCAATGTAATTCATGTAATTATACCCGGAGAGTTCAATGTAATTCATGTAATTATACCCGGAGGTCAATATAATTCATGTAATTGCACCCGGAGAGGTCAATGTAATTAATGTAATTATACCCGGAGAGGTCAATGTAATTAATGTAATTATACCCGGAGAGTTCAATGTAATTCATGTAATTATACCCGGAGGTCAATGTAATTCATGTAATTGCACCCGGAGAGGTCAATGTAATTAATGTAATCATACCCGGAGAGGTCAATGTAATTAATGTAATTATACCCGGAGAGGTCAATGTAATTAATGTAATTATACCCGGAGAGGTCAATGTAATTAATGTAATTATACCCGGAGAGGTCAATGTAATTAATGTAATTATACCAGGAGAGGTCAATGCAATTAATGTAATTATACTCGGAGAGGTCAATGTAATTAATGTAATCATACCCAGAGGTCAATGTAATTCATGTAATTATACCCGGAGAGGTCAATGTAATTAATGTAATTATACCCGGAGAGGTCAATGTAATTAATGTAATTATACCCGGAGAGGTCAATGTAATTAATGTAATTATACCCGGAGGTCAATGTAATTAATGTAATTATACCAGGAGAGGTCAACGTAATTAATGTAATTATACCCGGAGACGTCAATGTAATTATACTCGGAGAGGCCAATGTAATTAATGTAATCATACCCGGAGAGGTCAAGGTAATCAATGTAATTATACCCGGAGAGGTCAATGGAATTAATGTAATTATACCCAGAGAGGTCAATGTAATTACTGTAATTATACCCGGAGGTCAATGGAATTCATGTAATTATACCCAGAGGTCAATGTAATTAATGTAATTATACCCGGAGAGGTCAATGTAATTAATGTAATTATACACGGAGAGGTCAATGTAATTAAGCATTATTCCAAAGCACTTAGAATTAATAAACAAATCTTTCCATTAGGATTCAAAAAAAGAAAAAAAAAATAAGTGTTGGGAAGGTGAATCGAATCCTTCTTTTCTTCCCCTTTTGAGCATCATAGGAAAAGGTGTTTAAGTCCATGAACCTAAAACCCCCAAAACCTCAGCTCCAGGTTTGGGGTGTCATCACCCACTTTGGAAAAAAAAGGGAGAAACATATATATAAAACGAGAGAGAGAGAGAGAGAGAGAGAGAGAGAGAGAGAGAGAGAGAGAGAGAGAGAGAGAGAGAGAGAGAGAGAGAGAGAGAGAGAGAAGCGCAATCCGGACGAGTTAAATGTATTCAGCGTACGAAAGTGATAAAAGTTTGAGAAGAGGTTTCAGCCGATTCGCCGAACATGAGAAAAAAGACAGGGTTCGAGTCCTGTCTATACCTCAACAGCTCAATCAAGACCAGATCAGCCATAGAGACAGACAGAGAGACAGACAGACAGAGAGACAGACAGAGAGACAGACAGAGAGACAGACAGACAGACAGACAGACAGACAGATTCGCCCTAACTCGAACTCCCCCCACGCCAATGACGTCATTACCGCCCCCCATATATCACAAAGTTCGTGTCTCTCATGCATTCCGCTGCCACAAACAGCTTGGGATAAGATCCCACTCGGGTCTGTTCTTCATTTCCATATCTATCTATCTATCTATCTATCTATCTATCTATATATATATATATATATATATATATATATATATATATATATATATATATATATATATATATATATATCCCCTTTTAGGGGTGTGTATCCTATCCTCTGACACAGACAAATGGGCCTTAGATGTCTGTGGGACAGACAGCGTCTCTCTTTATCGACTGCTGGGCAAATCGACCCCCATATATCACCGAGTAGACACACTTATCTATCTCCCAGGTAGAGGGTAAACAAGTCTATCGCCAGGTCGATGTATTCGACCCCTCATCTATCGCCAGGTCAGGAGACTCACCCGTTATCTATCGCTGGATGAGTAGACTCATCCCCCATCTATCTCCAGGGTCGATAGACATCTCCCTGATTTATTGCTAGGTTAATAAACGCCTGCCTCATCAATCGCCAGGTCAATAGACACCCTCATTAATCGCCAGGTCAATAGACACCTCCCTCATCTATCACTGGGTCAATAGATACCTCTCTCATCTATCGCTATCTATCGTCTTACCTCCCTCATCTATCGCTATCTATCGTCTTACCTCCCTCATCTATCGCTGTCTATCGTCTTACCTCCCTCATCTATCACTATCTATCGTCTTACCTCCCTCATCTATCGCTATCTATCGCCTTATCTCCCTCATCTAGCGCTATCTATCGTCTTACCTCCCTCATCTATCGGTATCTATCGTCTATTGACTCTATAGTGTAAGGTTCGTGACCCATTCCTACCTTCGTGTGTGTCCGGGTTCGATGCTCACTGGGGCCGTCGTGGAGGGAGGGAGGCTGGGCAGTCGGGCCCACCCTTGCGCCACAGGACCCTTCTGTACCTTAGTTCGAATCCCGGAGTCGGGTCGTCCCGGAGGCAAGTCCCGGGTCGTCCCTGGAGGAAGACGACGGACCACTGGCCATCACGAAGGTCGTCCCATGCACGACTGAGGTCGTGATGTATATATATACATTTTCCCAGATTTATATGAGAGAAATGTATATACTTTCCGATTTATATTAGAGAAATTTATATATTTCCAGGTTTAGATCAGTAGAGAGAGAGTGTTATTTTGAGTGTTCTCAAAGTCACTTTGTTCTTCATGAAGCACAACTTCGTCACATGGTGAACACTGAACAAACACGACAGCTTTTGAAGAACATGATTTCGAGGTGATTTCTTCACTTTCTATTGCCCAAGTGGAAGATATTTTCTGGTCTCTAAAATGGTCTAAGTCTCTGGTCTCTAAAATGGTCTAAGTCTCTTGGGAGAGGAGGTGAGAGCCCGTCTGTGAGAGGTGAGGGAGAGCCAGTGAGTGTGGCAGTGGGAGAGCGAGCGTGTCTTGCCTCGACCAAGGAATGTACAACACTGACTCCACCACTGCCAGACCAGGCTCCACCTCCCCTCCTCCACCTCCTCCACCACCACCCCCTCCTCCACCTCCTCCACCACCACCATCAATCCCTTCTCCACCACAAGACCGACCTACCCCTCCCTCTCGTCCACCACCTCGACCAACCCCGCCTCCACCACAAGACCCCCCTCCTCCTCCACCACCTCCACCAACCCCTTCTCCACCACCTACTACCACCAACCCCTCCTCCACCACCATCAATCCCTTCTCCACCACCTACTACCACCAACCCCTTCTCCACCTCCTCCACCACCACCACCATCAAACCCCTTCTCCACCACAAGACCGATCCACCCCTCCCTCTCGTCCACCACCTCCACCTCCAACCCCTTCTCCACCACCTACCACCACCACTACACTTTCTCCACCACCTACCACCACCACCACCATCCCTTTCTCCACCACAACCAACACTAACAATCCCTCCACCACAAGACCCCCCTCCATCACAAGACCCCTCCACCACAAGATCCCTCCATCACAAGATCCCCTCCACCACAAGACCCCTCCACCACAAGACCCCCTCCATCACAAGACCCCTCCACCACAAGATCCCTCCACCACAAGACTCCTCTACCACAAGACCCCTCCACCACAAAACCCCTCCACCACAAGACCCCTCCATCACAAGACCCCTCCATCACAATACTCCTCCACCACAATACTCCTCCATCACAAGACCCCTCCACCACAATACCCCTCCATCACAAGACCCCTCCACAACAATACCCCTCCATCACAAGACCCCTCCATCACAAGACTCCTCCATCACAATACCCCTCCATCACAATACTCCTCCACCACAAGACCCCCTCCACCACAATACCCCTCCATCACAAGACCCCTCCATCACAAGACCCCTCCATCACAATACTCCTCCACCACAATACCCCTCCACCACAATACCCCTCCATCACAATACCCCTCCACCACAATACCCCTCCACCACAATACCCCTCCACCACCCACCTCATTCTTCATCAGCAGTTTACCTTCATGAGACAAGCGTCCACTTGTGGTCGCTCATAACCCCTCACACACACACCCGAGGCACTCACACTCCCCTCACACACACACCCGAGGCACTCACACTCCCCTCACACACCCGAGACACTCACACTCCCCTCACACACACACACCCAGGCACTCACACTCCCCTCACACACACACCCGAGGCACTCACACTCCCCTCACACACCCGAGACACTCACACTCCCCTCACACACACATCCGAGGCACTCACACTCCCCTCACACACACACCCGAGGCACTCACACTCCCCTCACACACACACCCGAGGCACTCACACTCCCCTCACACACACACCCGAGGCACTCACACTCCCCTCACACACACACACCCAGGCACTCACACTCCCCTCACACACACACCCGAGGCACTCACACTCCCCTCACACACCCGAGACACTCACACTCCCCTCACACACACCCGAGGCACTCACACTCCCCTCACACACCCGAGACACTCACACTCCCCTCACACACACACCCGAGACACTCACACTCCCCTCACACACACACCCGAGGCAATCACACTCCCCTCACACACACACCCGAGGCACTCACACTCCCCTCACACACACACCCGAGGCACTCACACTCCCCTCACACACACACCCGAGGCACTCACACTCCCTTCACACACCCGAGGCACTCACACTCCCCTCACACACACACCCGAGGCACTCACACTCCCCTCACACACACACCCGAGGCACTCACACTCCCCTCACACACACACCCGAGGCACTCACACTCCCCTCACACACACACCCGAGGCACTCACACTCCCCTCACACACACACCCGAGGCACTCACACTCCCCTCACACACACACCCGAGGCACTCACACTCCCCTCACACACCCGAGACACTCACACTCCCCTCACACACACACCCGAGACACTCACACTCCCCTCACACACCCGAGACACACACTCACTCTCCCCTCACACACCCGAGACACACACTCACTCTCCCCTCACACATAGAGACACACACTCACTCTCCCCTCACACATAGAGACACACACTCACTCTCCCCTCACACACCCGAGACACACACTCACTCTCCCCTCACACACCCGAAACACACACTCACACTCCCCTCACACACCCGAGACACACACTCACTCTCCCCTCACACACCCGAGACACACACTCACTCTCCCCTCACACATAGAGACACACACTCACACTCCCCTCACACATCAACACACACACTCACTCCCCCCACTTCACCACACACGCACACACACACACACACACACACACACACACACACACACACACACACACATAGACACATAGACAGACAGACAGACAGACAGACACACACACACACAAACACACACACACACACACACACACAGACCCACACAGACCTCCCCTTCCTTAAACATTGTCTGACGAAGACCCTTCATCTATGATGGTCTCTGGAAGACCAATTAAGTCTGACCCATCCATGTGGCAGGCAAGATCAACACGTGGACCAGGTAGGGTAAACATGTCATAAATGCTTCAGTGAAAGGGGGGGATGGGGGGGGGGTCTGGAGGGGGGGGCTGGAGGGGGGGAGGGTAAACATAAATACCTCGAAGAGGGGGGTAGGGGATAGGGGGGGAAGTGGGAGACACACAACACACAAACAAGTACACATGTGTTTGTTCTCCAGACACCTGAACATTACACAGGTATTCTGTGGTGGTTGTGGTATATATATATATATAGAGGTAGGTAAATAGAGATGACTGGAACTGACTATATATATATATATATATATATATATATATATATATATATATATATATATATATATATATATATATAATTTATATAGACCTTTGATCATGTGTGGTTGGGTCTAATTAAATCTGTTATAATGTAGTTCAATACCATTTGATTTGGTATACACACACACACACATACACACATACATATACACCACACACCACACACATACACACACACATACACACACACACACACACACATACACACACACACACACACACAGACATACACACACACACACACACACACACACACACACACACATACATATACACCACACACATACACACACACATACACACACACACACACACACACACACACACACACACACACACACACACACATCTATTCCACACTAACAGAACGAGGAGGACGCAGAGCTATTCAAATACCTCCCTTCCCTTCCCCTCCCATAATCACCTTAATGGAACAGATCAGAGAACGCATGTAATGGGTGGGGGGTGGAAGAGGGGGGGGAGGGGGCCCCTCTCTCGTGAGTGATCCTCCTTCTTCTGTTCTCATTCGTCATCTGGAGATGAGCCAATCATGGATGTGTTCGCTAATCATACCCAATGACGAGGGCTGGTAAAGGCACTGTGTGTGTGTGTGTGTGGTGGGTGTTAAAACATGACACGTTGCAGATGTGTGGGAGTGGAGGAGGTGGAAGGGTGGGGTGGAAGAGGGGGAAGGGGACGAGTGCTTGATAGAAAACAGACCCCGGGGATCACTAACCCACACCCCAAACCCCCCTCCGCCTTTACTAGCATAGCCAGACTCGAACCCTGATCTTCTCGATCCGTACATCATCCCCCCCAAACCTCACGCCATACACACACACACACACACACACAAACACACATTCTGGCCAAGCCTTCTTCGTCATCTCTTACCAGAACACTGGAACGTCGAAGCCACACCTTCCTAAGCGTACATCCAGGCCTGTCGCCTCACCAGATGCCTTGCCACTCCTTCTTCATCATCAGCAAACACAATGACCCATCACCAAATGCCTTGCCACTCCTTCTTCATCATCAGCAAACACATTAACCCATCACCAGATGCCTTGCCACTCCTTCTTCATCATCAGCAAACACACTAACCCATCACCAAATGCCTTGCCACTCCTTCTTCATCATCAGCAAACACATTAACCCATCACCAAATGCCTTGCCACTCCTTCTTCATCATCAGCAAACACACTGACCCATCACCAAATGCCTTGCCACTCCTTCTTCATCATCAGCAAACACAATGACCCATCACCAAATGCCTTGCCACTCCTTCTTCATCATCAGCAAACACATTAACCCATCACCAAATGCCTTGCCACTCCTTCTTCATCATCAGCAAACACATTAACCCATCACCAAATGCCTTGCCACTCCTTCTTCATCATCAGCAAACACAATGACCCATCACCAAATGCCTTGCCACTCCTTCTTCATCATCAGCAAACACAATGACCCATCACCAAATGCCTTGCCACTCCTTCTTCATCATCAGCAAACACATTAACCCATCACCAAATGCCTTGCCACTCCTTCTTCATCATCAGCAAACACATTAACCCATCACCAAATGCCTTGCCACTCCTTCTTCATCATCAGCAAACACATAAACCCATCACCAAATGCCTTGCCACTCCTTCTTCATCATCAGCAAACACACTGACCCATCACCAAATGCCTTGCCACTCCTTCTTCATCATCAGCAAACACATTAACCCATCACCAAATGCCTTGCCACTCCTTCTTCATCATCAGCAAACACAATGACCCATCACCAAATGCCTTGCCACTCCTTCTTCATCATCAGCAAACACATTAACCCATCACCAAATGCCTTGCCACTCCTTCTTCATCATCAGCAAACACAATGACCCATCACCAAATGCCTTGCCACTCCTTCTTCATCATCAGCAAACACATTAACCCATCACCAAATGCCTTGCCACTCCTTCTTCATCATCAGCAAACACAATGACCCATCACCAAATGCCTTGCCACTCCTTCTTCATCATCAGCAAACACAATGACCCATCACCAAATGCCTTGCCACTCCTTCTTCATCATCAGCAAACACATTAACCCATCACCAAATGCCTTGCCACTCCTTCTTCATCATCAGCAAACACATTAACCCATCACCAAATGCCTTGCCACTCCTTCTTCATCATCAGCAAACACAATGAACCCATCACCAAATGCCTTGCCACTCCTTCTTCATCATCAGCAAACACATAAACCCATCACCAAATGCCTTGCCACTCCTTCTTCATCATCAGCAAACACAATGACCCATCACCAAATGCCTTGCCACTCCTTCTTCATCATCAGCAAACACATTAACCCATCACCAAATGCCTTGCCACTCCTTCTTCATCATCAGCAAACACAATGACCCATCACCAAATGCCTTGCCACTCCTTCTTCATCATCAGCAAACACATTAACCCATCACCAAATGCTTGCCACTCCTTCTTCATCATCAGCAAACACAATGACCCATCACCAAATGCCTTGCCACTCCTTCTTCATCATCAGCAAACACATTAACCCATCACCAAATGCCTTGCCACTCCTTCTTCATCATCAGCAAACACAATGACCCATCACCAAATGCCTTGCCACTCCTTCTTCATCATCAGCAAACACATTAACCCATCACCAAATGCCTTGCCACTCCTTCTTCATCATCAGCAAACACAATGACCCATCACCAAATGCCTTGCCACTCCTTCTTCATCATCAGCAAACACAATGACCCATCACCAAATGCCTTGCCACTCCTTCTTCATCATCAGCAAACACATAAACCCATCACCAAATGCCTTGCCACTCCTTGTTCATCATCAGCAAACACAATGACCCATCACCAAATGCCTTGCCACTCCTTCTTCATCATCAGCAAACACATAAACCCATCACCAAATGCCTTGCCACTCCTTCTTCATCATCAGCAAACACAATGACCCATCACCAAATGCCTTGCCACTCCTTCTTCATCATCAGCAAACACATTAACCCATCACCAAATGCCTTGCCACTCCTTCTTCATCATCAGCAAACACAATGACCCATCACCAAATGCCTTGCCACTCCTTCTTCATCATCAGCAAACACATTAACCCATCACCAAATGCCTTGCCACTCCTTCTTCATCATCAGCAAACACACTGACCCATCACCAAATGCCTTGCCACTCCTTCTTCATCATCAGCAAACACATTAACCCATCACCAAATGCCTTGCCACTCCTTCTTCATCATCAGCAAACACATTAACCCATCACCAAATGCCTTGCCACTCCTTCTTCATCATCAGCAAACACAATGACCCATCACCAAATGCCTTGCCACTCCTTCTTCATCATCAGCAAACATACTGACACATGGTCTATCACACACTCTGTGTGTGTGTGTGTGTGTGTGTGTGTGTGTGTGTGTGTGTGTAGGTGTGTGTGTGTGTTGTTCAAATAACACAAGACCCCAAGATCCAGCCTTGGAAGACTCCATATCTCACATCCATCCACAGTGTTGTCCCTCTTCTTCTATCCCCCCCCCCACACACACCATCGACCCACGTCTGATGCAAGGGTGTTTTTCGGGTCAAGAGTGACCCAACAATGACCCTTAAGTTCCCCCCCCTTAAGAATGAAATTGGAGGGGAAATAAATATATATATATATATATATCTTTCTTTCTTTCAAACTATTCGCCATTTCCCGCATGAGCGAGGTAGCGTTAAGAACAGAGGACTGGGCCTTTGAGGCAATACCCTCACCGGGCCCAACTCTCTGTTCCTTCTTTTGGAAAATTAAAAAAAAACGAGAGGGGAGGATTTCCAGCCCCCCGCTCCCTCCCCTTTTAGTCGCCTTCTACGACACGCAGGGAATACGTGGGAAGTATTCTTTCTCCCCTATCCCCAGGGATAATATATATATATATATATATATATATATATATATATATATATATATATATATATATATATATATATATATATCCTTGTAGGAACAGGATTTTAGAAGTGCATTGCTGGCTGTAGGAGTGAGAAGGGGTCAATGGGGGTGACCTGCCAGAGGGAACAGTGGATGTGGAAAGTACATTAAAGTTGGACGATTCATATGGCAGTTGAGAATGTACAAGAGATATGGGGCCCCCACTAGTGTAGAACCCCCTCCCCGTACAGTACAAGAGATATGGGGGCCCCCACTAGTGTAGAACCCCCTCCCCGTATAGTACAAGAGATGGGGCCCCCACCAGTGTAGAACCCCCTCCCCGTACAGTACAAGAGATATGGGGGCCCCCACCAGTGTAGAACTCCCTCCCCGTATAGTACAAGAGATGGGGCCCCCACCAGTGTAGAACCCCCTCCCCGTACAGTACAAGAGATATGGGGGCCCCCACCAGTGTAGAACTCCCTCCCCGTACAGTACAAGAGATATGGGGGCTCCCCCACCAGTGTAGAACTCCCTCCCCGTACAGTACAAGAGATATGGGGCTCCCCCACCAGTGTAGAACTCCCTCCCCGTACAGTACAAGAGATATGGGGGCCCCCACTAGTGTAGAACCCCCTCCCCGTACAGTACAAGAGATATGGGGGCCCCCACTAGTGTAGAACTCCCTCCCCGTACAGTACAAGAGATATGGGGGCTCCCCCACCAGTGTAGAACCCCCTCCCCGTACAGTACAAGAGATGGGGGCCCCAATAGTGTAGAACTCCCTCCCCGTACAGTACAAGAGATGGGGGGCCTCCACTAGTGTAGAACTCCCTCCCCGTACAGTACAAGAGATATGGGGGGCCCCCACCAGTGTAGAACTCCCTCCCCGTACAGTACAAGAGATATGGGGGGCCCCCACCAGTGTAGAACTCCCTCCCCGTACAGTACAAGAGATATGGGGGGCCCCACCAGTGTAGAACTCCCTCCCCGTACAGTACAAGAGATATGGGGGTCCCCCACCAGTGTAGAACTCCCTCCCCGTACAGTACAAGAGATATGGGGGGCCCCACCAGTGTAGAACCCCCTCCCCGTACAGTACAAGAGATATGGGGGCCCCCACTAGTGTAGAACCCCCTCCCCGTACAGTAGAAGATATGGGGCCCCCCCACCAGTGGAGAACTCCCTCCCCGTACAGTACAAGATATGGGGGCTCCCCCACCAGTGTAGAACTCCCTCCCCATACAGTACAAGAGATGGGCCCCTCCACCAGTGTAGAACCTCACCCCGTACAGTACAAGACGTGGGGCCCCCACCAGTGTAGAACTCCCTCCCCGTACAGTACAAGAGATGGGGCCCCTCCACCAGTGTAGAACCCCACCCCGCCCTCCATCAAGGCAGTGCAACAAATACGAAATCAAATGGCAACATCAAAAGGAACTGAGGGGTCGGAAATGAATGCGAAATGGATGTATGGGAGGATGAGCCATATCAAATAGACAAGGGAATTAATTGCAAATGAAAGGAAAGGTGTTGAGTAGAAGACGTGTTAAGTGTGTCACTTCAAGGGGAAGTGAACGCGATTTAGTGGGGGGGGGAAGTGAGTACGTAAAAGTGGGGGGGAGGGGTGGGAAAATGAGGAGAAAATGGGGAACAGAGAGACACATCACAAAGCTACAATGAGATACCCAGGTAATCCAAATAGAAAACGGGACGAGCTATCGTTCTCGGAAAAGCAAGGGGGGGTAGCTTATTCAAATTGCCCATCGACTTGCTTCCCTGTCAAATCCCACGGAGACCAGACGGGAGATTTACCCTGGCTGGTGACGTAAGAGCGGGGTGGGTGCGATGGGTTCCTTCGCGTCTTTGGAGCTGATCCTCAAAAGCCTGGCTGGTCTTGGGAATTAGCCAGAGGGAGAGGAAAATGTGCAAATATTATTCAACTATACGTTACAACGAAGGTCCAGACGACACCCACAGATCCCAAAACACCATCTGGCGAGTGTCAAGGGCGAGATATAACGAAACACAAACATAAAATGTACGAGTATCTTCAACCGAATTACGTATTATCAAGAGAAATGATGTCCACAAAATATGACCGAAAGGGAAGAGAAGAGAGGGAGTGGTGTACTGTACCCACCTGCGCTGGATGAGAGAGTAGGTTAAGATGACATTGGAGTGGTAAGGATGGATCAACAGGCAGTTAAGAGGGTGAGCAACGACGGTGATTAACTCCGATAATATATGGCCGAAAGGGAAGAGAAGAGAGGGAATGGTGCAGTGTACCCACCTGCGCTGGATGAGAGAGTAGGTTAAGATGACATTGGAGTGGTCAGGATGGATCAGCAGGCAGTTAAGAGGATGAGCAACGACGGTGATTAATTCCGACGATTGACCGGAGGGTCATTCAAGGTCATTAACATGTCAGACGGGTGTAAAAAATCTGTCTCTGGACAGAGAGAGAGAGAGAGAGAGAGAGAGAGAGAGAGAGAGAGAGAGAGAGAGAGAGAGAGACAGACAGACAGACAGACAGACAGACAGAGGGACGAGTCTTCCGTGCCCAGAGGGGTGCGCGGGTGGTGGTAGTAGCTTGGAAGGGCGAAGAATCAGTTGCTGTTTGCAGATGACCCACAATCGGTGTCAGACATTGGACTGAGGGCGTCAGGAAGCTGTGAGTCTGAGGGGGGGGGGGGAGTGAGTGTGAGAGAAGAAGAGGATGTTGAGAGTTCATACGAGTAAAAATGACGTGGTGCTATGCAGCAAAGGGGACGCGAGAGAGGATGATTTGAACGTGAGTGTGAATGTGGAGAACTTTGGAGGCAAGGGAGTGATTTTCGGTAGCTGGGAGTGGATGCGACAGCAGGTGGACTGCGGAGTCGAGTCATCAGATGGGAGAAAGTGGGGTAAAGATCCTAGTTTCATTCATGAGTCTGAGGTGAGTAAGATGCCATCGTCTGCTGAAGCAAAGGTGAGGTTGTTTGAAGGTATTTCAGTCCCATCGTCTCAGGTCTCAAGAGAAAAAGAATGGAAGACGGGGAACGGTTTGAAATGGAATATCTAAGATTGATATGTGGTTTAAGGTGGCTTGGTTAATACGTACAGGTCTGCAGTTAATTGGTTAATTATTTGGGTTCTGAGCCAATAGACTGCCAAGAGGCTTTTGGGGTACCGGGGCACGAACATTAAGGATGGTGAGAGGCGTGCATGAGATAGGATAAACTGCATCGAAGTG
>NC_092228.1:44771152-44776152 GCF_036320965.1 Panulirus ornatus
GGTGTGTGTGTGTGTTGTAGGGGTTGAAGCCAAGGAGGTCTGTTGGGGTTGTGGGCCAAGTGGCTTGTGGGTGTGTGTGTGTGTTGTGGGGGCTTGGCCAAGATGTCTGTGGGGGTTGTGGGCCAAGTGGCTTGTGGGTGTGTGTGTGTGTTGTAGGGGTTGAAGCCAAGGAGGTCTGTTGGGGTTGTGGGCCAAGTGGCTTGTGGGTGTGTGTGTGTGTGATGTAGGGGTTGAAGCCAAGGAGGTCTGTGGGGGTTGTGGGCCAAGTGGCTTGTGTGTGTGTGTGTGTGTGTGTGTGTGTTGTGGGGGTTGAAGCCAAGGAGGTCTGTGGGGGTTGTGGGCCAAGTGGCCTGTGGGTGTGTGTGTGTGTTGTGGGGTTGAAGCCAAGGAGGTCTGTGGGGGTTGTGGGCCAAGTGGCTTGTGGGTGTGTGTGTGTGTTGTGGGGGTTGAAGCCAAGGAGGTCTGTGGGGGTTGTGGGCCAAGTGGCTTGTGGGTGTGTGTGTGTGTGTTGTAGGGGTTGAAGCCAAGGAGGTCTGTGGGGGTTGTGGGCCAAGTGGCTTGTGGGTGTGTGTGTGTGTTTGTGGGGGTTGAAGCCAAGGAGGTCTGTGGGGTTGTGGGCCAAGTGGTCTGTGTATGTCGTGGGGTTGGTGGGCCAAGTGGTGTGTGTCTGTGTATGTCGTGGGGTTGGTGGGCCAAGTGGTGTATGTCTGTGTATGTTGTGGGGTTGTGACCAAGTGGTGTGTGTCTGTGTATGTTGTGGGGTTGTGGCCAAGTGGTGTGTGTCTGTGTATGTCGTGGGGTTGGTGGGCCAAGTGGTGTGTGTCTGTGTATGTTGTGGGGTTGTGGCCAAGTGGTGTGTGTGTGTGTGTGTGTGTGTGTGTGTGTGACTGAATGCGAGACTAAGAGAGATATTTGGGGTGGAAAGCGAGTGTCTGGCTCGCCCATTGTCGTCACCAAATCCTGCAGTTATCCCTTCGATATTTTTCTGGGGACCTCCCTTGGTCAAAGACTGTTTCCCTCAACGGTACACCCCACCAGTCAACGGTACACCCCACCAGTCAACGGTACACCCCACCAGTCAACGGTACACCCCACCAGTCAACGGTACACCCCACCAGTCAACGGTACACCCCACCAGTCAACGGTACACCCCACCAGTCAACGGTACACCCCACCAGTCAACGGTACACCCCACCAGTCAACGGTACACCCCACCAGTCAACGGTACACCACACCAGTCAACGGTACACCCCACCAGTCAACGGTACACCCCACCAGTCAACGGTACACCCCACCAGTCAACGGTACACCCCACCAGTCAACGGTACACCCCACCAGTCAAAGGTACACCCCACCAGTCAACGGTACACCCCACCAGTCAACGGGACACCCCACCAGTCAACGGTACACCCCACCAGTCAACGGTACACCCCACCAGTCAATGGTACACCCCACCAGTCAAAGGTACACCCCACCAGTCAACGGTACACCCCACCAGTCAACGGTACACCACACCAGTCAACGGTACACCCCACCAGTCAACGGGACACCCCACCAGTCAACGGGACACCCCACCAGTCAACGGTACACCCCACCAGTCAACGGGACACCCCACCAGCTCACGGTACACAAGCCTCTCTCTCTCTCTCTCTCTCTCTCTCTCTCTCTCCTCTCTCTCTCTCTCTCTCTCTCTCTCTCTCTCTCTCTCTCTCTCTCTCTCTCTCTCTCTCTCTCTCTCTCTCTCTCTCTCTCTCTCTCCCTCCCTCCATAAACACCCGAGGTTTCTGGAGAGTCATCCGTTGTCGTATGTGGAGGACGCGCTGGGTGTTGACGAATCTTTTTCACCCCTTTCACTCTTCATCTGTAACTCATCTGCATACCAGCGGGACTTTGCTGTGTGTCGGAAGGGGCGTCGTCGTCTTCTTCGCCCACTTCTCCATCAGGTGCGTTGAAGAGTGTGTGTGTGTGTCGGAAGGGGCGTCGTCGTCTTCTTCGCCCACTTCTCCATCAGGTGCGTTGAAGAGCGTGTGTGTGTGTGTCGGAAGGGGCGTCGTCTTCGCCCACTTCTCCTTCAGGAGCGTTGAAGACCGTGTGTGTGTGTCGGAAGGGGCGTCGTCTTCGCCCACTTCTCCTTCAGGAGCGTTGAAGACCGTGTGTGTGTGTGTCGGAAGGGGCGTCGTCTTCGCCCACTTCTCCTTCAGGAGCGTTGAAGACCGTGTGTGTGTGTCGGAAGGGGCGTCGTCTTCTTCTTCGGCCACTTCTCCTTCAGGAGCGTTGAAGACCGTGTGTGTGTGTCGGAAGCGGCGTCGTCTTCGCCCACTTCTCCTTCAGGAGCGTTGAAGACCGTGTGTGTGTGTGTCGGAAGGGGCGTCGTCTTCGCCCACTTCTCCTTCAGGAGCGTTGAAGACCGTGTGTGTGTGTCGGAAGGGGCGTCGTCTTCTTCTTCGGCCACTTCTCCTTCAGGAGCGTTGAAGACCGTGTGTGTGTGTCGGAAGGGGCGTCGTCTTCTTCTTCGGCCACTTCTCCATCAGGAGCGTTGAAGAGCGTGTGTGTGTCGGAAGGGGCGTCGTCTTCGCCCACTTCTCCATCAGGTGCGTTGAAGAGCGTCGGGCTGAGGAGGCCTCCTTGTAGGATGCCGATCTCGCCTCCTTACTGAAGACGTCCTCTCGCCTGCCCCTCCCATCGAGCAGTCTCCCTTGGGACGCCCCTCTCAACGCCCCTTCTCTAGCAAGGGTCAGTTATATAGGCTAGTGGAGCGGCCAGCGCGAAGACCTCCTCAAACTCCAGGAAGACCACTAGGGCTGGAGTGGTGTCCTTCATGCCCTGTGCGCTATCACTACTTTTCAAGGTCTACGAGGATCTGAGGGTGTGTGGTGGGCGCGACTTGCCACTTGGGGCGTTGTGGAGAGCCATCTTCTCTACCATCTTGGCTAGGCAGCTGAGGAGGAGGAGGCGAGAGAGAGACACTGCTCTTCTTCTTCGGGTCTTCAGTGTCTCCCTGGACTTCGCAATGGGCTGTCATGTCTCTCCGTCCTCCGTTCCACGAGGCGTTGGACGCTCGTTCGAACTGCGTCGCGGGTCCCTCCCGGGCGTTCCGACGGTGCGATTCTGTCGGACACACACCCACACACCGTCACACACCCTCACACACACACACACACACACACACGGCGCTGTGTCCTTTCCTTATCTCTCCCTTATCAGTGCGTATCTCCCACGATCCCTCTGCTGTCCGACCCCACGCCCCTCGACCCCCACTGATGGGCACGCAAACCCACTCTCAGCGAGGCGCACGTCACCAGGGGCGCGATCCCAGAGCGAGGACAGACCACCCTCTTCCTCGTCCTCCTACAGGATCTAGGAGGACCCCTCCGTCAGAAGGCCCCCCTCCCGCGCCCCCCTTCCACGACAGGAAGACAAGGGAAAGTATCCGATCAATCCACAGGACCAGGGTCGAATGCCAGAGACCCTCTACTGCAGAAGGGGGGCGGTTCGAACGGCAGGTCCTAAATGCTGTGTGAGAGAGAGTCTACATGAACCCTGAAAACCCTCCAAGTTCACTCAGACGTTTCGAACGGTCGAGTAGAGTGGACGAGGTCTCGGGTCCCAGGTGGGTCTATAGATAGCCAGGCAAGCCTGCTGTCAGCTGTCAGCTGTCAGCTGTGATCAGCTGTCGAGCCGGTGGACGTCCTACAGCTGGGGAAGGGAGAGGAACTACTGTCTTTGGTAATCGTGAACGAAGGAGGAAGTGAAGCATCGCTGGGTCGAAACTGTCTCGACCCATTGAGTGAAACGCCGTCTCGAAGCCTCGGCAATCCAGGCGAAACCTTATCATGTTTACGACTATATCTTCACCACCTCCCCCTTAGGACTCGAGTATGACCCTTAGGCCCCTTAGGTAAGGGTCGTGTCGTCGTGCTTAAGGGGGGGAAGGAGGGGTTTTTACGAAATTTCGACCCAATACCAAACGCTTCCAATCAAAATGGATGAGAGAGAGAGAACGAAAATTTTTCCTTCGTAAACTCGACTAATATTCTTTTCTTTTTGGGAGGAGATTTCGTCAATTTTTTTTTCCCCCACCCTGTTGGATTTTATTGTTCAATTCAATTATAAGTCAGGATTACATGGGGATTACAATGAATCCCCATGTAATCTGGGTGACCCAGCTCTATGGGGATTTTACAGCTGTTCACACGCCTAGGGGTACACTGAACTTCAATAACATCCATCACTTGTGTTCTACATGTTCTTCAAAATATATGACAGTGGTTTGCGTCTCCCGTTTTCTTCAGAGCTGGGGTTTGGCCTTATATATATGACCCCCTGATCACAGGTGTGCAAGGCCAAGAGACAGATGTGGCTTGCAGGTGAGACATTCACACCTGGGCCTCTCATACCAGTCCCTCATACCTGACATTCACACCTGGGCCTCTCATACCAGTCTCTCATACCTGACATTCACACCTGGGCCTCTCATACCAGCCCCTCATACCTGACACCCACGCCAGGCAATTATACCAACCCCTCATACCTGACACCAATGCCAGGCACTTATACCAACCCCTCATACCTGACACCCATGCCAGGCACTTATACCAACTCCTCATACCTGACACCCATGTCAGGGACTTATACCAACCCCTCATACCTGACACCCAAGCCAGGCACTTATACCAACCCCTCATACATGACACCCATGCCAGGCACTTATACCAACCCCTCATACCTGACACCCATGTCAGGGACTTATACTAACCCCTCATACCTGACACCCATGCCAGGCACTTATACCAACCCCTCATACCTGACACCCATGTCAGGGACTTATACTAACCCCTCATACCTGACACCCATGCCAGGGACTTATACCAACCCCTCATACCTGACACCCATGTCAGGGACTTATACTAACCCCTCATACCTGACACCCATGCCAGGCACTTATACCAACCCCTCATACCTGACACCCATGCCAGGCAATTATACCAACCCCTCATACC
>NC_092228.1:44781152-44786152 GCF_036320965.1 Panulirus ornatus
TCCTTCCCTCCCTTCCTCTACCCTCCCTTCCTCTACCGTCCTTCTTCCTTCCCTCCTTTCCCCTACCCTCCCTTCCTCTACCCTCCCTTCCTCTGGTGCCCCTCCTCCCTTTTCAGACAGACACACTCGAGGGCTCCCTCCCTCATTTTCTCTCTCTCTCTCTCTCTCTCTCTCTCTCTCTCTCTCTCTCTCTCTCTCTCTCTCCCTCTCTCTCTCTCTCTCTCTCTCTCTCTCTCTCTCCTCTCTCACCCTCCCTCCCCACATCTCTCCCTCTCACTAACTCTCACTTCTCCATCTCATCTCTCTCTCACTCTCTCTCTCCATCTCACTCACCTCTCTCTCTCCCTCTCTTCTCTCTCTCCTCTCACCTTCTCTCTCTCTTCCCATCACTACACAATACACCCTATCTATCATTCCCCATCACTCTCACATTACACCCCTATCTATCTCTCCTCACTACACATACACCCCCCTATCTTCCATCACTACACAATACCTCTCCCTTCTTCTTCCCATCACTACACTACAATACACCCCCTATCTATCTTCCCATCACTACACAATACACCCCCTATCTATCTACCCATCACTACACAATACCCCCCCTATCATCTTCCCATCACTACACAATACACCCCTATCTATCTTCCCATCACTACCACAATACACCCCATAATCTTCCATCACTCACAATACACCCCCTATCTATCTTCCCATCACACACAATACACCCCCTATCTATCTTCCCATCACTACACAATACACCCCTATCTATCTTCCCATCACTACACAATACACCCCATATCTTCCCATCACTCCACAATACACCCCCTATCTATCTTCCCATCACTACACAATACACCCCCCTATCTATCTTCCCATCACTACACAATACACCCCCTATCTATCTTCCCATCACTACACAATACACCCCCTATCTATCTTCCCATCACTACACAATACACCCCCTATCTATCTTCCCATCACTACACAATACACCCCCTATCTATCTTCCCATCACTACACAATACACCCCTATCTATCTTCCCATCACTACACAATACACCCCATATCTATCTTCCCATCACTACACAATACACCCCCTATCTATCTTCCCATCACTACACAATACACCCCCTATCTATCTTCCCATCACTACACAATACACCCCTATCTATCTTCCCATCACTACACAATACACCCCCCTATCTTCCCATCACTACACAATACACCCCCTATCTATCTTTCCCCTCACAACACAAATTAAAACCCATATCTTTTCTTCCCATCACTACACAATAACACCCCCTATCTATCTCCTATCACTACACAAATACACCCCCTATCTACTTCCCATCACTACACAATACACCCATATCTAATCTTATCCCATCACTACCAATACACCCCAATCTATCTTCCATCACTACCAATACACCCCCTATCTATCTTCCCATCACTACACAATACACCCCCTATCTATCTTCCCATCACTACACAATATACCCCCTATCTATCTTCCCATCACTACACAATACACCCCTATCTTCCCATCACTACACAATGCACCCCCTATCTATCTCCATCACTACACAATACACCCCCTATCTATCTTCCCATCACTACACAATACACCCCATATCTTCCCATCACTACACAATACACCCCTATCTTCCCATCACTACACAATACACCCCCTATCTATCTTCCCATCACTACACAATACACCCCTATCTATCTTCCCATCACTACACAATACACCCCCTATCTTCCCATCACTACACAATACACCCCTTAGCCACAGTGGGCAGGGAAGAGGCCCCCTTCAATACACACTACACCCTTGGCCACCCTCCATCAACGCGACCCCCCCGTCAATCACTCACCCTTGAAGGGGCAGGCAATTGATATGCTCGTCCACACGTGAGTGTAATTACCTGTTTGTAATTACCTGTTTGTGCTCCGCTGGGGGGGGGCTGAGGGGGAGGGAGTTCTACACTGGTGGGGGCCCCCATCTCTTGTACTGTACGGGGGAAGGGAGTTCTACACTGGTGGGGGCCCCCATCTCTTGTACTGTACGGGGAGGGGGGAGTTCTACACTGGTGGGGGTCCCCCATCTCTTGTACTGTACGGGGGAAGGGAGTTCTACACTGGTGGGGGCCCCCATCTCTTGTACTGTACGGGGGAAGGGAGTTCTACACTGGTGGGGGCCCCCATCTCTTGGATTGTACGGGGGGAGGGAGTTCTACACTGGTGGGGGCCCCCCATCTCTTGGATTGTACGGGGGGAGGGAGTTCTACACTGGTGGGGGGCCCCCATCTCTTGTACTGTACGGGGGAAGGGAGTTCTACACTGGTGGGGGCCCCCATCTCTTGTACTGTACGGGGAGGGGGGAGTTCTACACTGGTGGGGGTCCCCCATCTCTTGTACTGTGCGGGGGGCAGGGAGTTCTACACAGGTGGGGCCCCCCCATCTCTTGTACTGTAAGAAGAGGGGGGGAGTTCTACACTGGTGGGGGCCCCCATCTCTTGTACTGTACGGGAGGGGGGAGTTCTACACTGGTGGGGGCGCCCCATCTCTTTTACTGTACGGGGGAAGGGAGTTCTACACTGGTGGGGCACCTATCTCTTGTACTGTACGGGGAGGGAGTTCTACACTGGTGGGGCGCCCCCATCTCTTGTACTGTGCGGGGGGGCAGGGAGTTCTACACAGGTGGGGCCCCCCATCTCTTGTACTGTACGGGGGATGGGAGTTCTACACTGGTGGGGGCCCCCATCTCTTGTACTGTAAGGAGCAGGGGGGGAGTTCTACACTGGTGGGGGCCCCCATCTCTTGTACTGTACGGGAGGGGGGAGTTCTACACTGGTGGGGGCCCCCATCTCTTGTACTGTACGGGGGGGGAGGGAGTTCTACACTGGTGGGGGCCCCCATCTCTTGTACTGTACGGGGGGAGGGAGTTCTACACAGGTGGGGTGCCCCCCCATCTCTTGTACTGTACGGGGAAGGGAGTTCTACACTGGTGGGGGTCCCCCATCTCTTGTACTGTAAGGAGAGGGGGGGAGTTCTACACTGGTGGGGGCCCCCATCTCTTGTACTGTACGGGAGGGGGGAGTTCTACACTGGTGGGGGCCCACATCTCTTGTACTGTACGGGGGGCAGGGAGTTCTACACTGGTGGGGGCCCTCCATCTCTTGTACTGTACGGGGGAAGGGAGTTCTACACTGGTGGGGGCCCCCATCTCTTGTACTGTACGGGGGGGAGGGAGTTCTACATAGGTAGGGGGGGGGCCCCTCTCTGTACTGTAACGGGGGGGGAAGAGTTCTACATAGGTAGGGGGGCACATATCTCTTGAAAATTCTCTAATATTCTAAAACTTTTTCAAATCTCTGTGTGTTGTCTGCACTCACTATCTCATAATTCAGTTTACCTCTCCCCCATTCATCCCATTTCTCTCATACCATAATTCAGTTTACCTCCCCCCCATTCAACCCATTTCTCCCATGCCATAAAAAAATGGTTCTTTTACATCTTTTCGTTTTAATAACTTACTCGTTTGAGATCATATCATGTCCCCACGTCGCAATGTTTTGGTTTCTGGTGTCAGACGAACTTCATCAAAGTGATGTTAAAAAAAAAGCTGGGGGGATGTTATCAAGTCACCCCTTACTCTTCTATATTCCTCTGGTGTGTGTTGTGTGTGTGTGTGTGTGTGTGTGTGTGTGTGTGTGTGTGAGCTATCTACCGCTACACCACGAGCCAACACAAACGCGTCACGCGCGATCTACATTGCCCTCCTCCACCACGTGTGAAAGAGAGAGAGAGAGAGAGAGAGAGAGAAGAGAGAGAGAGAGAGAGAGAGAGATGCCTCTGTGGACTAACACCTCGGCGACTCATACCGCCAGAGACAAGATTAAAAAGGGAAAAAAAAGAGCGAGAGAGAGAGTAAATTTTCTCTCTCTCTCTCTCTCTCTCCCCCCCCCCCCTCTTTTTCTCCTCCCCCTCTCTCCCCCTCCTCTCTTTTCTCTCTCTCTCTCTCACCAGACCTCGTATCTCTCAAAAGGAGGGGGACCCCAGCCTAGGGAAAAATGTCTCGTGTACCATGGCACGAGTAATCTCTCTCTCTCGCTCTCTCTCTTTATCTCTCTTCTCTCTCTCTCTCTCTCTCTCTCTCTCTCTCTCTCTCTCACCAGACGTCTCGTATCTCTCACACAAGCCTGGGGGACCACAGCCTAGGGAAAAACGTCTCGTGTACCATGGCACGACACAACATCTTGGCCAAGCATTCATTCTGTGGGAGAGGGAAACAACACACATCTTTTCTCTCCCACACAGCCCCACACCCCATCCCACACCCCCACACCCCACACACCCCCACACCCCATCCCACACCCCCACACCCCACACACCCCCACACCCCTTTTGTGGACGTCTCCCGTAAGGGTTTTCCCAATGACTATGGGTCCATCCCATAGTGGTGGGTGTGGGGGGAGGAGGAGCTTTTGGGTGTACTGTCCTGTCCCCCATCTATAGTGGGGGGTGGTGGGGGGAGGGAAAGGGGCCTTTTGATGTACTGTCCTGTCTCCATCTATAGTGGGTGGTGGGGGAGGGGGAGCCTTCTGCTGTACGCCTGTCTCCATCTATAAATGTGGGTGTGTGGGGGAGGAGGAGCCTTCTGCTGTACTGTCCTGTCTCCATCTATAGTGGTGGGTGTGTGGGGGAGGAGGAGCCTTCTGCTGTACTGTCCTGTCTCCATCTATAGTGGTGGGTGTGTCGGGGAGGAGGAGCCTTCTGCTGTACTGTCCTGTCTCCATCTATAGTGGCGGGTGTGTGGGGGAGGAGTAGCCTTCTGCTGTACTGTCCTGTCTCCATCTATAGTGGCGGGTGTGTGGGGGAGGGAGGAGCCTTCTGCTGTACTGTCCTTGTCTCCATCTATAGTGGTGGGTGTGTGGGGGAGGAGGAGCCTTCTGCTGTACTGTCCTGTCTCCATCTATAGTGGTGGG
>NC_092228.1:44791152-44793652 GCF_036320965.1 Panulirus ornatus
ACCTTGAGCAGGGACGGTACACCTTGAGCACCACGGTACGACCCTTAAATTACTAGACAACCTTGAGCACGACGGTACGACCCTTGAGCAACGTACGACCTTGACCCAGGGACGGACGACCCTTTGAGCCCCAGGTACGCTTTTGAGCCACGACGGTACGACCTTGAGCATACGGGTACGACCTTAAGCACACGACAGGTACAAACCCCTTGAGCACACGACATTTCGACCTTTGAGCACCACACGTTACGCCCCTTGAGCACAGGGACGGACGACCTTCGGGTCTGATGACCACTTGAAGCTTTTACCTCACTTCTGGCCCCAGATAAAACCTTCGGGCCATCACAACCCGAGGTTCGAACAGGCGTACCCAAGTTACTTTCCCTTTGGGGGGGGGGCCCCCCCCCCCCCGGGAGGATTTTTTTACCAGCGTAAAACCAAAAGACAGTCGGCCCCTTTCCCCCCTCCCCCCCCCCCCCCACCTCATACAATGCCTCATATTTTGTTTTACCAGAGAGACTTGGCCGAGGGGGTATTTTAGCCAGGGCCCTTTAAATTTTATATATCAGGAGATATAGCAACTCTCCCCCCCCCCCCCCAACTCCCCCCCCTCCATCCCCTCCCCCCCTCCCTTTATCAACTCGAAATGAAGATATGGTCCAATTGGGTGTCTCATATAACTGGCTTCAGGGGGGGGTTTTCCTTAATGACTGTCTGGGAAAATTTCAGCGAGAGAGGAGGGGGGTTGGTTGAGGTGGGGGGGTGATGTGATGGGGGGAAAACTAAAAGGGATGGGGGGGAAAGGGGGTTTGTGATGGGGAGAAGATGGGGGAGGAATAGATGGTTGGTCCAACCCCACTCTTCATTTAATCCCGGGTTCCCCTTTCTTCCCCCCCCTCAACCACCAATTAAGCATACGGAACTACCGTTGGTCATTTGAGGTGGGGGGGAGGGTTGAGAGAAGTGAAAGGGCCAGGCAAGGCCCTGACAACAAGCCATTTTCTCTCGGTATTTCCACAAGGGTTCATAAAAACCCCATGGCCTCCCAACAACTTGAACCTCCCTCCCCCTCTGCCACCAGCAGGTGTGTGTTCAATCCTTCGACATATGGCCACAGATCTACCAACACTGCCAACACCTCAGGTCTCACCGCCTTCCAACACTGGGTCACCCTTTGCCAACCGTCCTGGACCACAATGGTTCATCTCTGCCTCCCAAAACCACTGTTGGCACATGACCACAGTCCACTCACAAGTGACTTTGCCAACAGTTAAAAGGGTCGTCTGCCAACACTGCCAACACCTCACGTCTCACCGCCTTCCAACACTGGGTCACCCTTTGCCAACCGTCCTGGACCACAATGGTTCATCTCTGCCTCCCAACCACTGTTGGCACATTTACCACATCACTCACAAGGGGGCTTTGCCAACAGTAAAAGGGTGTTTACCAAAATGCAAACATTAAAAAGGACTGCGGAAAGCTTTTTAAACGTGGCCTTAGCTGACGGAAAAGGCGGATAAAGACCATTTTTTTTTAAGGGCGCCTAATTACCCTTTTTATTTTTTTTAAAACTCCCCGAGACGACGGTAGGGACCCTAAAACCGGTACGACCCAAAAAACACGAGGTACGCCCCTTTTTGACACGACGTTCCGACCTTAAACACGACGTCCGACCCTTGAAACACGCCCGCCCCTTTAAACAAGTCGACCTAACACGGGGTTCGCCCCTTTGAAACACGCGGACGCCCTTTTTACACGGGGAACCCCAACCAAAACCCCCGTTTTTTACAAGTCAAACCCACCTTGCACGGGGGTTCTACCTTCACGGTTTCGCCGGGGGCAAAAGTTTTTAACCCCAAAAAGACAAAAAAAATAATTTGGACCTTTTCATAATTTAAACCAAAATTCGAATCTTTTTATCTTAAAAAAAAAAGGGTCCCCCATTATCACTTTCCCCCCCTTGGTCAGTGCCCCCCGAAAATACTCACCCCAAGACGGAGAAAGAGGGGAAACCCTTTTAAAATTACCAATTTTTATTCGGGGTTCAGAATTTTCTTTTCCGGTTGGATCTCTTGAGTTTTTACGGGAAAATCTGTTCGAAGGGTTAGTTCCTGGTTCGACTCATGTTTCGAGACGTGGTTTAGTTCCTGGTTCGACTCATGCTTCGAGACGGGGTTTAGTTCCTGGTTCGACTCATGCTTCGACCCGTCTTTAAGGCCGTAAGTTCGACCCATGGTTCGACCCCGTGATTCGAACCGTCTCTCGTGCCATGGTTCGAAGAAATGGTTCGAGCCATGGCACGACCCGTAACGCGACTGGTTTTTCGTGCCGTATATTCGACCCGTCTTGCTTCGACCCTGTGCTTCGACCCTTCTTGGTTCGACCAAGAGGAGAGGGGGGGGAGGAGGGGGGGGAGAGGGAGGGGTTCATACAACCTTGTTATCCACTGACCGAACGCCCCGCGTTCAATAAACCACTCAAATAATTCATTTATTCTTAC
>NC_092228.1:44798652-44803652 GCF_036320965.1 Panulirus ornatus
TATACATGCCCTGTGTAAATTTATGTGGCAATGTGTTTTTTTATGCTTAACTTATAAATGGGCCCTGTTTACTTATGTGGGCCCCGGTATCTTATGGGCCCTGTGTATCTATGCTTATCCTGTATACATTTGCCCCCGTGTATCTTTTTTGGCCCCCGTATCTTTTGCTTATCTGTATACATTGGCCTGTGTATCTTAGTTCCCTGGGGTTTCTTATGCTTATCGTAACATGTGGCCCTGTGTATCTTTTTGGCCCTTGTATCTATCTTAACTGTATACATGTGCCTGTGTAAACTTATTGGCCCTGGGGTAACTTATGTGGCCCTGTTATCTTTTGCTTATCTGTATACATGGTAGTTCTTAAGTGGCCCTTATCTTGTATTACGATCAGTGGCCCTGTGTATTTATCCCATCTGTATTCTGTGGCCCTGTGTATTTTTTGGCCCTGAGGGATCTTATGCTTATCTTAAATTGGCCCTGTGTATCTTATGTGGCCCTGTGTATCTTATGCTTATCTGTATACATGTGGCCCTGTGTATCTTATGTGGCCCTGTGTATCTTATGCTTATCTGTATACATGTGGCCCTGTGTATCTTATGTGGCCCTGTGTATCTTATGCTTAATCTGTATACATGTGGCCCTGTGTTTTTCCCTTTTTTCTTTTTATCTGTAAACCTTTTGGCCTGTGTTCTTATGTGCCCTGTTTAAAGTTTTTCTTATACATGTGGCCCCCGTGTATCTTTGCCCTTCCCGTAAAACATGTTTGGGCCCTGTGTATCTTATGTGGCCCTGTGTATCTTATGCTTACTGGTATACATGTGCTGTGTATTTTATGTGGCCCCGTGTTCTTATCTTATCTGTAACAAAGTGGCCCTGTGTATCTTATGCTT
Organism: Panulirus ornatus; assembly: GCF_036320965.1. NCBI lineage: Eukaryota > Metazoa > Arthropoda > Malacostraca > Decapoda > Palinuridae > Panulirus > Panulirus ornatus. Next base: position 44,799,543 of record NC_092228.1, read on the forward strand.
ATCTGGATGTGTTAAAAATTTTGTGCTTTATTTTATGCTTATCTATAATGGCTGGGGTATATCCTTTACTATGCTTATGAAACATGGGCCGTGAAATTTTTGGCTGGGGGGGAAAAAAAATCCTACTTGGCCCCCCTTGTTCCTTCTTTTCGTAAAAAAAGGGGGGGATTAGGCCCCCCCCCCTTGTTCCCCTTATGCTTTAGAATAGGAGTATGTGAACTATATTATTATGATGATTATTTTGATGGGCGTGTAAAATAAACATTACACTATATAATTACACATAATTTTAATAAATAAAATAAAATTATAAAAAAAATTATTTTATGTTTGTGTGTGTGTTTGTGTGTGTATGTTGATGATAGTCATTTTCGTCTGTTTCGTGGCCTACTCGCTAACAGGGGAAAAGGCGATCAGCAAAATAAAAAAAATAAATATAAATGAATAATAAACATATATAGAAAAGGAGATTGAAAGATGGATAGATAGTGAAATGTAGAAAAGATAATGATAGATAGATAGACAGATAGACAGACATAGTGATAGATAAATAGACAGATAGATAGACAGAGAGTGATAGACAGAAATAGTGAAAAAGAAAGTATAATACACAGATAAAAAAATAGACCCGAAAAAATAAAGATAGAGATTATAAATGAAGATAGCATATAGACAAGAGAGAGAGGAATAGTGAAGTCCCGATGAATAGATGATAGTTAGATAGACGGTATAAAAAAGAGAGGAAGAAAAAGAGAGAAGAGAGAGAGAGAGAGAGAGAGAGAGGAGAGAGAGAAGAGAGAGAGAGGAGAAAGGAGGACAAAAACACAAAACCTTAGCCTAAGGGATAACATAGCCCGCCCAACACGTTTTTAAAAAAGGAGGATTAGCAAAAGGGGGGAAAAGAACCCCCCCCCCCCCCCCCCGGGGGGGCGTCATCCCGTTTATGTGTACAATCCCCCTTTGGGGTACGGGGGGGGAAAGGGGGGTGAAAAAAAAGGGGGGGGTGTAGTTAGGAGGGTGAGGGGGGGGGAAGGGAGGGGAAGGAGGGGGGGTTTTTTTTTGGAAAGGGTACGTGGTTTTTGGGGGGTGTTGTGGGGGAGGGGGGGGTGGGGTGTGCTTGGGGGAAGGGGGGGGTTGTTTTGGGGGCCTGGGGGAGGTTGTCTATCAGGGGGGGGAGGGGGTTTTTTTGGGGTCCTTGGGGGGGGGCGGGGGGGAGCTAGTAAAAGGGGGGGGGGGAGAAATAAAGAGGAGGGGGGAGAGAAATAAAGGAGGAGGGGGAGAGAAATAAAGGAGGGGGGGGAGAGAAAAAAAAGGAGGAGGGGGGAGAGAAATAAAAGGAAGGAGGGGGGGAGAAGAAATAAAGGAGGAGGGGGGAAAAGAAATAAAGAGGAGGGGGGGAGGGGGGGGGGGGGGGGGGGGGGGGAGAGAATAAAGGAGGAGGGGGGAGAGAAATAAAAGTAGAGAGGGGGGGAGAGAAATAAGGAGGAGGGGAAGAAATAATTGGAAAGGGGGGAGAGAAATAAAGGAGGAGGGGGGGAGAGAAATAAAGGAGGAGGGGGGGAGAGAAATAAAGGAGGAGGGGAGAGAAATAAAGGAGGAGGGGGGGAGAGAAATAAAGGAGGAGGGGGGGAGAGAAATAAAGGAGGAGGGGGGAGAGAAATAAAGGAGGAGGGGGGGAGAGAAATAAAGAGGAGGGGAGAGAAATAAAGGAGGTGGGGAAGAAATAAAGGAGGAGGGGGGAAGAAATAAAGGAGAGGGGGGAGAGAAATAAAGGGGAGGGGGAGAGAAATAAAGGAGGAGGGGGGGGAAGAAATAAAGGGGGGGGGGGAGAGAAAATAAAGGATGAGGGGGGTGAGAAATAAAGGAGAGGGGGGAAGAGAAATAAAGGAAGGGGGGGAGAGAAATAAGGGGGGGGGGTTTTGTCTCTCCCAATCCCTCTTCTTTTTTCTCTCCCACCCTTCTTTCTGTTTCTCTCCACCCTTCTGCGTCGTTTTGCCTCTCCCACCCTTCTTCTTTTTTGTACTTTTTAATAAATCCAACCACCCACTACTGTCGCCAAAAGAGAGTTACTAAACTCCATCCACACGCGCTCGCTTCAGCTGCCCAGTCCCAAACCTTGACTACCTGACCCCACAAGTGAGCGGCCCACGGTGAAAACCCCCCCCCCCCCCTCACCCACAGGAGGCTACTACGGTACTAAGCCCGAACAATAACCCACCCACACACACACACACTCTTTGCCTCCCATACGGTCGATCTAATCCAATGAAGGTGAACACATGCACACCCTCATCCTTAACGACCTAAGCTCGCACCCATTCATACTGGACCCGAATGGGCAAACTATATATATTTTCTTCTTTATTTTATTAGTCCGTCCGTCCGTCGTGTTGCCCTTGCACCCTAGCTGTGCCATCGTACCGTCCCACGCACCGCTGTCTCGTTCCCCTTGTTTCACACGTCCAGGACCACAATGTCTCTCTCTCTCTCTCTCTCTCTTCTCTATCTCTCACTCATCTCACTCTCATCTCTCTCTCTCTCACTATCTAAATCTAACTAACACTCTCACACTATCTAACTCTCTATCAATCTACCTAACATCTCACTCTCTCTCACACTCCTCTCACAACACACTCTCTCTCGTATCGCTCGTACTGTCTCTCTCTCTCTCTCATCTATCTATCTATCTATATCTCTCTCTCTATCTATCAATCTCTCTCTCTCACTATCTATCAATCTCTCTCCACTCTCTCTCTCTCTCGACTCTCACATACCGTCTCTCTCTCTCTCTCTCTCTCTATCTCTCTCTCTATCTATCAATCTCTCTCTCTCTATCTATCTATCTAACTCTCTCTCTCTCTCTCTCTCTCTCTCTCTCTCTCTCTCTCTCTCTCTCTCTCTATCTCTCTCTATCTATCTATCTATCTAGCTAACTCTCTCTCTCTCTCTCTCTCTCTCTCTCTCTCTCTCTCTCTCTCTCTCTCTAACTCTCTCTCTCTCTCTCTCTCTCTCTCTCTCTCTCTCTCTCTATCTATCTATCTATCTATCTATCTATCTAACTCTCTATCTATCTATCTATCTATCTATCTATCTCTCTATCTCTCTCTCTCTCTCTCTCTCTCTCTCTCTCTCTCTCTCTCTCTCTGTCTATCTCTCTCTCTCTCTCTCTCTCTCTCTCTCTCTCTCTCTCTCTCTCTATCTATCTATCTATCTATCTATCTAACTCTCTCTCTCTCTCTCTCTATCTCTCTCTCTCTCTCTCTCTCTCTATCTCTCTCTCTCTCTCTCTCTCTCTCTCTCTCTCTCTCTCTCCCTTCGTCTAACTTCTCGTCAGATATTTAGAGATGATGTGGTTCCCCCCTTACCCCCCCATTTTCTCCCCCCCCCTTTACGTTCTTCTTGCAGTTCGTTCCGCGTTCCGTTCCGCGTTCCGTTCCTCGGCGTTCCCCTTATGTACATTCCAGTTCGTTCATGAGTTCCATTCCAGTATCCCCCCCCCTTCCCTTCGCATTCCAGTCCTTGCTCCATTCCAGGTCAGTCAGTCTTCCTCCCCCGTCTCTTCTCCGTCAGATAAGACGCAGACGATGGACGTCATGTTGAACTGGTTTTAATGGTCACTTCTGCGTCTCCTTCTGCGTCTCCTTCTGCGTCTCCTTCTGCGTCTCCTTCAGCGCCTCCTTCAGCGTCTCCTTCTGCGTCTCCTTCTGCGTCTCCTTCTGCGTGTCCTTCAGCGTCTCCTTCTGCGCCTCCTGCGTCTCCCTCAGCGTCTCCTTCTGCGTCTCCTTCTGCGTCTCCCTCAGCGTCTCCTTCTGCGTCTCCTTCAGCGTCTCCTTCTGCGTCTCCCTCAGCGCCTCCTTCTGCGCCTCCTTCTGCGTCTCCTTCTGCGCCTCCTTCTGCGTCTCCTTTTTCAGCGTCTCCTTCAACGCCTCCTCTGCTTCCCATCAGCGACTCCTTCAACGCCATCCCCTCAGCGTCGATCCTCTTGCGTCCTCCTTCAGCGCCCCTCCTTCAGGGCCATCCTTCAACCCTCCCTTCTGCGCCTCCTTCAGCCGCCTCCTTCATTCAAGCGCCTCCTTCAAGCGCCTCCTTCAAACGCCTCCTTCTGCGCCT
>NC_092228.1:44808652-44816152 GCF_036320965.1 Panulirus ornatus
TGTGTCTCTCATAATCTATGAGGTATTCTATTTCTCCCTATTCTTTATATCTCTACACCTCATATATAACTCACAAACTGTGCCTCTCACAATCTATAAGGTATTCTATTTCTCCCTATTCTTTATATCTCTACACCTCATATATAACTCACAAACTGTGTCTCTCATAATCTATGAGGTATTCTATTTCTCCCTATTCTTTATATCTCTACACCTCATATATAACTCACAAATTGTGTCTCTCATAATCTATGAGGTATTCTATTTCTCGCTATTCTTTATATCTCTACACCTCATATATAACTCACAAATTGTGTCTCTCATAATCTATGAGGTATTCTATTTCTCACTATTCTTTATATCTCTACACCTCATATATAACTCACAAATTGTGCCTCCATAATCTATGAGGTATTCTATTTCTCCCTTATTCCTTTAATATCTCTACAAACCTTCATATATAAACTCAAAACTGTGGCCTCCTCATAATCATGAGGTATTCGATTTCTCACTATTCTTTATATCTCTACACCTCATAAATAACCACAAACAGTGCCTCTCATAATCAATGAGTGTATTCTATTTCTTCTCCCTCTTCTTTATATCCTATCTCTACAACCTCATATATAACTCACAAATTGTGCCTCTCCTAATATATGAGGTATTCTATTTTCTCCCTATTCTTTATATCTCTACACCTCATATATAACTCACAAATTGTGCCTCTCATAATCTATGAGGTATTCTATTTCTCACTATGAGGGGGAAACCTGCAACACTCATTAATAGGAGGTTTAAATAGGTCTCATAATAGGATGTTCAAAAATGCATCTTTGATATAATTTAAATAGGGTCCTTAATAGTATTTTGAGAGGACATAAATAGGGCTCATGATAGGACGTAAATAGGGTCCTTAATGGGACTTACATAGGGTCCTTAATAGGAATTTTGAGAGGACATAAATAGGGCTCATGATAGGACGTAAATAGGGTCCTTAATGGGACTTAAATAGGGTCCTTAATGGGAATTTTGAAGACATAAATAGGGCTCATGATAGGACGTAAATAGGGTCCTTAATGGGACTTACATAGGGTCCTTAATGGGAACTAAATAGGGCTTTTAATTGGAATTTGATGACATAAATAGGCTTCACCATAGGGCGTGAATAAGCCCCTTAATAGGAATTCTAATAGGGCATAAATAGGGCTCATAATGGAACTTACTAAGAGCTCTTAATAGGAAGTAAATAGGCCTCATAACAGGGGGTAAATAAGGCCCTTAATAGGAATTCTAATAGGGCTCAAAATGGGACATACTTAGGGCTCTTAAAGGGAGGTGAATTGGACTCTTAATAGGAGGTAAATTGGACTTAATAGGAAGTAAATTGGACTTAATAGGAGGTAAATTGGACTTAATAGGAGGTAAATTGGACTCTTAATAGGAGGTAAACTGGACTTAATAGGAGGTAAATTGGACTCTTAATAGGAGGTAAATTGGACTCTTAATAGGAGGTAAATTGGACTCTTAATAGGAGGTAAATTGGACTCTTAATAGGAGGTAAATTGGACTTAATAGGAGGTAAATTGGACTCTTAATAGGAGGTAAATTGGACTTAATAGGAGGTAAATTGGACTCTTAATAGGAGGTAAATTGGACTCTTAATTGGAGGTAAATTGGACTCTTAATAGGAGGTAAATTGGACTCTTAATAGGAGGTAAATTGGACTTAATAGGAGGTAAATTGGACTCTTAATAGGAGGTAAATTGGACTCTTAATAGGAGGTAAATTGTACTTAATAGGAGGTAAATTGGACTCTTAATAGGAGGTAAATTGGACTCTTAATAGGAGGTAAATTGGACTCTTAATAGGAGGTAAATTGGACTCTTAACAGGAGGTAAATTGGACTTAATAGAAGGTAAATTGGACTCTTAATAGGAGGTAAATTGGACTCTTAATAGGCAGTAGATAAGGTCCATAATAGGACTTAAATAGACTATAAATAGGAATCAAATATGACCCTTATAGGCGTATAGAAATCTCACGCGTCTATCACTTCGTTTGTTTCTATATCACTCTCCACCGTCAGGGTCACCCCATAGACTATAGAATCTATATAGAAAATGGGATATAGATATCCTATTACGCCAGAGCGCAAAAAAAAAAAGACACAGATCACGTAAAGAGGCCTTCCCGGTTGAAGGAGTGGGATTTTAGGCCTTCCCTTTGATCTCGTGTATGTTTGTATTGCCCCAGAGAGGCAAGCCCACGTCCGTGTATTTGGAGAATATCTTGTGTATTCGTATGTGTATTTGTATTCACATATGTCGATGTTTACGTCTGTTAGTGTAAGGGGGAAGAATATTATTCTTCCAAACTGTTTTTTGTCCAATTCTGTCTCGTCTCATCACATGTTCTGCTGTTCGATCTACTTTTCCAATATCTGGGGACGTTTTGGGCACACGAAAACGACCCGATCTTCAGACGAAGTGATGATTATAAACGATATAACGCAATGAATACATCGCATGAGATGGATGGACCACATCTTGAACAGAGGAGAGCGGTGGTGTGGAAAAATGTGCGATCAGTGGACCGTGTTCCTTCGGAGTACATATGTGTTTGTGGACGTGTAGTCCAGTAGTGCGGTGGGGGGGTCCAAAAACTCAAATAGGGGGGGTTGGGGGTGTTTTGAGGTCTTAGGGGGTAGAAAATGGGGTAGAGGGAGAGAGTGGGGTCATATGTGGAGGGCGTAAATGTAGATTCGTAGCCTGCCTGTCCTTCTGTGATAGACGGGATATTGACAGAATACTGTCATGGACAGAAACCCAGATCACTTTTTGGAAAATCATTTCCAAACATCTAATTGCCCGCGTCTCATTGTGGTCATTTACGTAAATCATAATCGTATAGTTAGCCCATTTACGTAAATCATAATCGTGTAATAAGCCCATTTACGTAAATCATAATCGTGTAATTAGCCCATTTACGTAAATCATAATCGTGTAATTAGCCCATTTACGTAAATCATAATCGTATAATTAGCCCATTTACGTAAATCATAATCGTACAATTATCCAATTCTGATCTTATTTACAAAATTCATTGGATAAATATACATGAATCTACCATTGTCGAAAAGGATTTTGGACACCACCATTATAATAGCACTGCCACTACCACTACCTCCATATTAGCACTGCCACTACCACTACTTCCAACCACTGACCAGCACCTAGTGGCTCTTGTCCTCTCACTAACCCGGATTTTCCACCCAAAAATGATACACAATATCCGGCTTCCATAGCCTGGTCTGTGGCCTGATGAAACGAACCATCTTGGCCAGAGTCGATCTCTTCAAAAAAAAAAACTTTTCTTTTTAGTCTGGAAAATCGGCTTTCTAACCCAGATTGGAAACTTATTAATAAGGTGGGTAAGGGGGAGGAGGAAGGAAACTTTCTGGAAAATCGGCTTTCTAACCCAGATTGGAAACTTATTAATAAGGTGGGTAAGGGGGAGGAGGAAGGAAACTTTCTGGAAAATCGGCTTTCTAACCCAGATTGGAAACTTATTAATAAGGTGGGTAAGGGGGAGGAGGAAGGAAACTTCTTGCCCATTCACCTCTAACGCACACTGGCAGGCGAAAATGATACCGAATGGGGTTTAAATATATATAGAGAGAGAGGTGAAAAAAAAAAAGGAGAGGGAGCCGAACCCACCCCGCAAAAGATTATGATTTAGATAGGAGAAAGCAGTGTGGTGACACTAAGGAAGACTTAAATATACGAAGTGGAAAACACCTTCTGTGTCTTGCCAAGATTTTCACCCGGCTGGCGACCCCTGGCAGCAACCGTTAGTGTGGCTCACAGTTGATAGATGGCACCACCAAGTCTCGCCTATGTAAACACACACACACACACACACACACACATACACACACACACACATACACACACTCACACACACACACACCCAGACTCACACAAACACCACACACACACACACACACACACACACACACTCACACATACACACATACACACACTCACACACACACACACACCCAGACTCACACAAACACCACACACACACACACACACACACACACACACACACACAGACTCACACATACACACACTCACACATACACACACTCACACACACACACACACCCAGACTCACACAAACACCACACACACACACACACACACACACATACACACACTCACACATACACACACTCACACACACACACACACACACACACACACACACACACACACACACACTCACACATACACTCACACATACACACACTCACACACACACACCCAGACTCACACAAACACCACACACACACACACACACACACACACGCACATAGACACACACACACACACACACACACGCACATAGACACACACACACACACACACACAGACAAACACACCCACACACACACAGACACACACACACACTCAGGGGGGAGGGGAGGGGGGGAGAGCTACACACACCTGGGAAGAGGGAGGGAAGAGGGGGGGTGAGGGAGGGAGGGGGGGTTGTTGCCGTCAAGTTTCCCTCCCTAGCCCGGATATGGCTCTCTCTCTCTCTCTCTCTCTCTCTCTCTCTCTCTCTCTCTCTCTCTCTCTCTCTCTTTCGGCCCACAGGCATGACACTCTCTTCATCACACAGACGCACACCAACACATCGACTCGCACGCTAAGTGATTTCCCCCCCCCCCCCCAAAATCCCCCCTCCCCCCTAACAGACACCCCCCCTTCCCAAATCCCCCCTTCCCCTAACAGACACACCCCTCCCCCAAATCCCCCCTCCCCCAACAGACACACCCCCTCCCAAATCCCCCCTCCCCCCAAACAGACACACCCCCTTCCCAAATCCCCCCCTCCCCCAACAGACACCCCCCCTTCCCAAATCCCCCCTCCCCCCAACAGACACACCCCTCCCCCAAATCCCCCCTCCCCCAACAGACACACCCCCCTTCCCAAATCCCCCCTCCCCCCAAACAGACACGCCCCCTCCCAAATCCCCCTCCCCCCAAACAGACACACCCCCTCCCAAATCCCCCCTCCCCTCAACAGACACCCCCCCTTCCCCTCCCCCCTCCATCAAACGAGGTCCTAACAGACAGACAGACAGACAGACGCGTACAAAAAACAGACCTTGAACAGAAAACAGAAAAAAAAAAAACAATAAACAGACGAAGCCACAACAACAGAAATAAGTGACTTTAGAATTCGAGAGAGAGAGAGAGAGAGAGAGAGAGAGAGAGAGAGAGAGAGAGAGAGAGAGAGAGAGAGAAATGACTTAGTTTGAACGAAGAAATAAGGGACACAAATGGGGGCTTCCCCCCCCCCCCCTTAGTGACAGCTTTTGGGGTCAAATTAGGAAAAGCCGACCGAAAAATAAAGAAAAAAGAAATGCTACGTACGAAATAATGAGGCTTTGGTCGAAAAAAAATGTATATATAAAAAAAAAGTTACGAAACCAACTGGGAAGTATTTCTTCACTGATAAAGTTTACATGTGGGTGAACGTAACAGTGTGACCCCCTCGTTTCCACTACTGTTCCCATCCCCACATAAATTCGTTCACTGGCAATAGAAAGATCGTATATATATATATATATATATATATATATATATATATATATATATATATATATATATATATATATATATACATATATATGGAGTGAAAAAGATTTTGTGTGATCGGGGCCTGAACATGCAGGAGGGTGAAAGGCGGGCAAGGAATAGAGTGAATTGGATCGATGTGGTATACCGGGGTTGACGTGCTGTCAATGGATTGAACCAGGGCATGTGAAGCGTCTGGGGTAAACCATGGAAAGTTGTGTGGGGCCTGGATGTGGAAAGGGAGCTGTGGTTTCGGGCATTATTACATGACAGCTAGAGACTGAGTGTGAACGAATGTGGCCTTTATTGTCTTTTCCTAGCGCTACCTCGCACACATGAGGGGGGAGGGGGATGGTCTTCCATGTGTGGCAAGGTGGCGATGGGAATGAATAAAGGCAGACAGTATGAATTATGTACATGTGTATATATGTATATGTCTGTGTGTGTATATATATGTATACATTGAGATGTATGGGTATGTATAGTTGCGTGTGTGGACGTGTATGTATATACATGTGTATGGGGGTGAGTTGGGCCATTTCTTTCGTTTGTTTCCTTGCGCTACCTCGCAGACGCGGGAGACAGCGACAAAGCAAAATAAATAAAATATATATATATATATATATATATATATATATATATATATATATATATATATATATATATATATATAATATATATATATTCACTCTTCTTTTCTGAAAACCCATACAAATCTTCACCTTAGCCTCCACAAGATAATGATCAGACATCCCTCCAGTTGCACCTCTCAGCACATTAACATCCAAAAGTCTCTCTTTCGCACGCCTGTCAATTAACACGTAATCCAATAACGCTCTCTGGCCATCTCTCCTACTTACATAAGTGTACTTATGTATATCTCGCTTTTTAAACCAGGTATTCCCAATCATCAGTCCTTTTTCAGCACATAAATCTACAAGCTCTTCACCATTTCCATTTACAACACTGAACACCCCATGTATACCAATTATTCCCTCAACTGCCAATGTGAATGTTGGGGTGAAGAAGGTGGTGAGAGTAAGTGAGCTTGGGAAGGAGACCTGTGTGAGGAAGTACCAGGAGAGACTGTGTACAGAATGGAAAAAGGTGAGAACAATGGAAGTAAGGGGAGTGGGGGAGGAATGGGATGTATTTAGGGAGTCAGTGATGGATTGCGCAAAAGATGCTTGTGGCATGAGAAGAGTGGGAGGTGGGTTGATTAGAAAGGGTAGTGAGTGGTGGGATGAAGAAGTAAGAGTATTAGTGAAAGAGAAGAGAGAGGCATTTGGACGATTTTTGCAGGGAAAAAATGCAATTGAGTGGGAGATGTTTAAAAGAAAGAGACAGGAAGTCAAGAGAAAGGGGCAAGAGGTGAAAAAAAGGGCAAATGAGAGTTGGGGTGAGAGAGTGTCATTAAATTTTAGGGAGAATAAAAAGATGTTCTGGAAGGCGGTAAATAAAGTGCATAAGACAAGGGAGCAAATGGGAACTTTAGTGAAGTGCGCAAATGGGGAGGTGATAACAAGTAGTGGTGATGTGGGATGGAGATGGAGTGAGTATTTTGAAGGTTTGTTGAATGTGTCTGATGATAGAGTGGTAGATATAGGGTGTTTTGGTCGAGGTGGTGTGCAAAGTGAGAGGGTTAGGGAAAACGATTTGGTAAACAGAGAAGAGGTAGTGAAAGCTTTGCGGAAGATGAAAGCCGGCAAGGCAGCAGGCTTGGATGGTATTGCAGTGGAATTTATTAAAAAAGGGGGTGACTGTATTGTTGACTGGTTGGTAAGGTTATTTAATGTATGTATGACTCATGGTGAGGTGCCTGAGGATTGGAGGAATGCGTGCATAGTGCC
>NC_092228.1:44828652-44831152 GCF_036320965.1 Panulirus ornatus
TTGCTTTGTCGCTGTCTCCCGCGTTAGCGAGGTAGCGCAAGGAAACAGACGAAAGAATGGCCCAACCCGCCCCCCATACACATGTATATACATACGTCCACACACGCACATATACATACCAATACATCTCAATGTACACGTATATATACACACACAGACATATACATATATACACATGTACATAATTCATACTGTCTGCCTTTATTCATTCCCATCGCCACCTCGCCACACATGGAAGACCATCCCTCTCCCCCCTCAAATGTGTAGCGCTAGGAAAAGACAACAAAGGCCACATTCGTTCACACTTAGTCTCTAGCTGTCATGTAATAATGCACCGAAACCACAGCTCCCTTTCCACATCCAGGCCCCACACAACTTTCCATGGTTTACCCCAGACGCTTCACATGCTCTGGTTCAATCCATTGACAGCACGTCGACCCCGGTATACCACATCGTTCCAATTCACTCTATTCCTTGCACGCCTTTCACCCTCCTGCATGTTCAAGCCCCAATCACTCAAAATCTTTTTCACTCCATCTTTCCACCTCCAATTTGGTCTCCCACTTCTCGTTCCCTCCACCTCTGACACATATATCCTCTTGGTCAATCTTTCCTCACTCATTCTCTCCATGTGACCAAACCATTTCAAAACACCCTCTTCTGCTCTCTTACCACACTCTTTTATTTCCACACATCTCTCTTACCCTTACGTTACTTACTCGATCAAACCACCTCACACCACACATTGTCCTCAAACATCTCATTTCCAGCACATCCATCCTCCTGCGCACAACTCTATCCATGGCCCACGCCTCGCAACCATACAACATTGCTGGAACCACTATTCCTTCAAACATACCCATTTTTGCTTTCCGAGATAATGTTCTCGACTTCCACACATTCTTCAAGGCTCCCAGAATTTTCGCCCCCTCCTCCACCCTATGATTCACTTCCGCTTCCATGGTTCCATCCGCTGCCAGATCCACTCTCAGATATCTAAAACACTTTACTTCCTCCAGTTTTGCTCCATTCAAACTTACCTCCCAATTGACTTGACCCTCAACCCTACTGTACCTAATAACCTTGCTCTTATTCACATTTACTCTCAACTTTCTTCTTCCACACACTTTACCAAACTCAGTCACCAGCTTCTGCAGTTTCTCACATGAATCAGCCACCAGCGCTGTATCATCAGCGAACAACAACTGACTCACTTCCCAAGCTCTCTCATCCCCAACAGACTTCATACTTGCCCCTCTTTCCAAAACTCTTGCATTCACCTCCCTAACAACCCCATCCATAAACAAATAAAACAATATATATATATATATATATATATATATATATATATATATATATATATATATATATATATATATATAGATAGATAGATAGATAGATAGATATATATACTTGGTTTTATGGCCGTCAGGGTGGTGGCCTTTTAATCTACTTGGTTCTATAGCAGTCAGGATGGTGGCCTTTTAATCTACTTTGCTCCTCTATAGCCGTCAGGATGGTAGCCTTTTAATCTACTTTGCTCCTCTATAGCCGTCAGGATGGTGGCCTTTTAATCTACTTGGCTCTATAGCAGTCAGGATGGTGGCCTTTTAATCTACTTGGCTCTATAGTAGTCAGGGTGGTGGCCTTTTAATCTACTTGGCTCTATAGCAGTCAGGGTGGTGGCCTTTTAATCTACTTGGCTCTATAGCCATCAGGGTGGTGGCCTTTTAATCTACTTGGCTCTATAGCGCCGTCAGGGTGGTGGCCTTTTAATCTACTTGGCTCTATAGCAGTCAGGGTGGTGGCCTTTTAATCTACTTGGCTCTATAGCCGTCAGGGTGGTGGCCTTTTAATCTACTTCAGCCTCCTGTGAGGCAGGTCCCAATTCACGTCTCGTCCTGCCATTTTTCCTTTAATCATACGAGGTTAAGAAAAAAAAAACTTGGGGAAAAAAAGGGGGATGGGACATTTTTTCCCCTCCCACCTTGGAAACATTGATCACTCGAAGGGAGGGGAAAAAAGGGGGAGAGGGGAGGAGGGGTAAATGAGACTGAAACTCCATTACCTTCCACGACTAAGGGGGGGGTTAAGGGGGGGAAGGTTACTGGGTGTTCTAAAGGCTTTAAATGAAATGTATATATATATATATATATATATATATATATATATATATATATATATATATATATATATATATATCGGGAGCTGTGGTTTCGGTGCATTATTACATGACAGCTAGAGAGTGAGTGTGAACGAATGTGGCCTTTGTTGTCTTTTCCTAGCGCTACCTCGCACACATGAGGGGGGAAGGGGTTGTTATTCCATGTGTGGCGAGGTGGCGACGGGAATGAATAAAGGCAGACAGTATGAATTATGTACATGTGTATATATGTATATGTCTGTGTGTGTATATATATATGTGTACATTGAGATGTATAGGTATGTATATTTGCGTGTGTGGACGTGTATGTATATACATGTGTATGTGGGTGGGTTG
>NC_092228.1:44843652-44848652 GCF_036320965.1 Panulirus ornatus
CTGTCTCTCAGTTTCCTAACACAAGTTCTCTAACTTGTTCCAACTTGTCAATGGGAGAATTCTCCTAACATTTTCCCAACAACGTTTCCTGTATATGTGAGTTTTCTAACATTTCTTCTAACATTTTATAGACAACTTCCCTTCTATATGTGAGTTTTCTAACATTTCTTCTAACATTTTATAGACAACTTCCCTTCTATATGTGAGTTTTCTAACATTTCTTCTAACATTTTATAGACAACTTCCCTTCTATACGTGAGTTTTCTAACATTTCTTCTAACATTTTATAGAAAACTTACCTTCTATATGTGAGTTTTCTAACATTTCTTCTAACATTTTATAGAAAACTTACCTTCTATATGTGAGTTTTCTAACATTTCTTCTAACATTTTATAGAAAACTTACCTTCTATATGTGAGTTTTCTAACATTTCTTCTAACATTTTATAGAAAACTTACCTTCTATATGTGAGTTTTCTAACATTTCTTCTAACATTTTATAGAAAACTTACCTTCTATATGTGAGTTTTCTAACATTTCTAACATTTTATAGAAAACACCTTCTATATGTGAGTTTTCTAACATTTCTTCTAACATTTTATAGAAAACTTACCTTCTATATGTGAGTTTTCTAACATTTCTTCTAACATTTTATAGACAACTTCCCTTCTATACGTGAGTTTTCTAACATTTCTTCTTACATTTTATAGACAACTTCCCTTCTATACGTGAGTTTTCTAACATTTCTTCTAACATTTTATAGACAACTTCCCTTCTATACGTGAGTTTTCTAACATTTTATAGACAACTTCCCTTCTATACGTGAGTTTTCTAACATTTCTTCTAACAGTTTATAGACAATTTCCCTTCTATACGTGAGTTTTCTAACATTTCTCTAACATTTTCCTGACAACTTCCCTTCCATATGTGAGCCATTTAACATTTCCCTAACATTTCCAAGACAACTTCCCTTCTATATGTGAGTTTTCTAACATTTCCCTCACCGCTTCCCTTCTATGTGTGAGTTTTCTAACATTTCCCTCACAGCTTCCCTTCTATATATGAGTTTTCTAACATTTTCCTCACCGCTTCCCTTCTATATGTGAGTTTTCTAACATTTCCCTCACTACTTCCCTTCTATATATGAGTTTTCTTACATTTCCCTCACAACTTCCCTTCTATATATGAGTTTTCTAACATTTCCCAGACAACTTCCCTTCTATATATGAGTTTTCTAACATTTCCCTCACAACTTCCCTTCTATATATGAGTTTACTAACATTTCCCTCACTACTTCCCTTCTATATATGAGTTTTCTAACATTTCCCTCACTACTTCCCTTCTATATATGAGTTTTCTAACATTTCCCTCACTACTTCCCTTCTATATATGAGTTTTCTAATATTTCCCTCACAACTTCCCTTCTATATATGAGTTTTCTAACATTTCCCAGACAACTTCCCTTCTATATATGAGTTTTCTAACATTTCCCAGACAACTTCCCTTCTATATATGAGTTTTCTAATATTTCCCTCACAACTTCCCTTCTATATATGAGTTTTCTAACATTTCCCAGACAACTTCCCTTCTATATATGAGTTTTCTAACATTTCCCTCACAACTTCCCTTCTATATATGAGTTTTCTAACATTTCCCTCACTACTTCCCTTCTATATATGAGTTTTCTAACATTTCCCTCACTACTTCCCTTCTATATATGAGTTTTCTAACATTTCCCTCACAACTTCCCTTCTATATATGAGTTTTCTAACATTTCCCTCACAACTTCCCTTCTATATATGAGTTTTCTAACATTTCCCTCACAACTTCCCTTCTATATATGAGTTTTCTAACATTTCCCAGACAACTTCCCTTCTATATATGAGTTCTCTAACATTTCCCTAACAACTTCCCTTCTATATATGAGTTTTCTAACATTTCCCAGACAACTTCCCTTCTATATATGAGTTCTCTAACATTTCCCTCACTACTTCCCTTCTATATATGAGTTTTCTAACATTTCCCTCACTACTTCCCTTCTACATATGAGTTTTCTAACATTTCCCTCACAACTTCCCTTCTATATATGAGTTTTCTTACATTTCCCTCACAACTTTCCTTCTATAAATGAGTTCTCTAACATTTCCCTAACAACTTCCCTTCTATATATGAGTTTTCTAACATTTCCCTCACTACTTCCCTTCTATATATGAGTTTTCTAACATTTCCCTCACTACTTCCCTTCTATATATGAGTTTTCTAACATTTCCCTCACTACTTCCCTTCTATATATGAGTTTTCTTACATTTCCCTCACAACTTCCCTTCTATATATGAGTTTTCTAACATTTCCCTAACAACTTCCCTTCTATATATGAGTTCTCTAACATTTCCCTCACTACTTCCCTTCTATATATGAGTTTTCTAACATTTCCCTAACATTTTCCCTTCTATATATGAGTTCTCTAACATTTCCCTCACAACTTCCCTTCTATATATGAGTTTTCTAACATTTCCCTCACAACTTCCCTTCTATATATGAGTTTTCTTACATTTCCCTCACAACTTCCCTTCTATATATGAGTTTTCTAACATTTCCCTAACAACTTCCCTTCTATATATGAGTTTTCTAACATTTCCCTCACTACTTCCCTTCTATATATGAGTTTTCTAACATTTCCCTAACAACTTCCCTTCTATATATGAGTTTTCTAACATTTCCCTCACTACTTCCCTTCTATATATGAGTTTTCTAACATTTCCCTAACAACTTCCCTTCTATATATAAGTTTTCTAACATTTCCCTCACTACTTCCCTTCTATATATGAGTTTTCTATTATTTCCCTCACTACTTCCCTTCTATATATGAGTTTTCTAACATTTCCCTCACTACTTCCCTTCTATATATGAGTTTTCTAACATTTCCCTAACAACTTCCCTTCTATATATAAGTTTTCTAACATTTCCCTCACTACTTCCCTTCTATATATGAGTTTTCTATTATTTCCCTAACAACTTCCCTTCTATAAATGAGTTCTCTAACATTTCCCTAACAACTTCCCTTCTATATATAAGTTTTCTAACATTTCCCTTACTACTTCCCTTCTATATATGAGTTTTCTAACATTTCCCTAACAACTTCCCTTCTATATATGAGTTTTCTAACATTTCCCTCACTACTTCCCTTCTATATATGAGTTTTCTAACATTTCCCAGACAACTTCCCTTCTATATATGAGTTTTCTAACATTTCCCAGACAACTTCCCTTCTATATATGAGTTTTCTAACATTTCCCAGACAACTTCCCTTCTATATATGAGTTTTCTAACATTTCCCTAACAACTTCCCTTCTATATATGAGTTTTCTAACATTTCCCAGACAACTTCCCTTCTATATATGAGTTCTCTAACATTTCCCTCACTACTTCCCTTCTATATATAAGTTTTCTAACATTTCCCTCACTACTTCCCTTCTATATATGATTTTCTAATATTTCCCTCACAACTTCCCTTCTATATATGAGTTTTCTAATATTTCCCTCACAACTTCCCTTCTATATATGAGTTTTCTAACATTTCCCTCACTACTTCCCTTCTATATATGAGTTCTCTAACATTTCCCTCACTACTTCCCTTCTATATATGAGTTTTCTAACATTTCCCTCACTACTTCCCTTCTATATATGAGTTTTCTAACATTTCCCTAACAACTTCCCTTCTATATATGAGGTTTCTAATATTTCCCTCACTACTTCCCTTCTATATATGAGTTTTCTAACATTTCCCTAACAACTTCCCTTCTATATATGAGTTTTCTAATATTTCCCTCACTACTTCCCTTCTATATATGAGTTTTCTAACATTTCCCTAACAACTTCCCTTCTATATATGAGTTTTCTAATATTTCCCTCACAACTTCCCTTCTATATATGAGTTTTCTAACATTTCCCTCACAACTTCCCTTCTATATATGAGTTCTCTAACATTTCCCTAACAACTTCCCTTCTATATATGAGTTTTCTAACATTTCCCAGACAACTTCCCTTCTATATATGAGTTCTCTAACATTCCCCTCACAACTTCCCTTCTATATATGAGTTTTCTAACATTTCCCTCACTACTTCCCTTCTATATATGAGTTTTCTAACATTTCCCTAACAACTTCCCTTCTATATATGAGGTTTCTATTATTTCCCTCACAACTTCCCTTCTATATATGAGTTTTCTAACATTTCCCTAACAACTTCCCTTCTATATATGAGTTTTCTAATATTTCCCTCACAACTTCCCTTCCCAGTGCCTAAAAATGGCTGCCAAACACGCCCCCCTTCTCTTCCTCTTCCCTTCCTTCTAGCTAATGTTATTTTTCCCTTGGCCATTTCTCACAAGGGGATATTACTTCATCTTTCCCTAAATCGGGCCAGGAAGACGCTGCTGCTGCTGGTGGTGAGAGAAGAGAGGGAAAGGAACTCGAGAACTTCCTGTGCAAGCGTTCAATCCTGGAGGGAGGGAAAGGGAAATGACGTATTTGGGAAAGTCTATTTTGAAAGAGAAATGACGTATTTGGGAAAGTCTATTTTGAAAGAGAAATGACGTATTTGGGAAAGTCTATCTTGAAAGAGAAATGACGTATTTGGGAAAGTCTATCTTGAAAGAGAAATGACGTATTTGGGAAAGTCTCTCTTGAAAGAGAAATGACGTATTTGGGAAAGTCTATCTTAGACGTATTTGGGAAAGTCTATCTTGAAAGAGAAATGACGTATTTGGGAAAGTCTATCTTAGACGTATTTGGGAAAGTCTATCTTGAAAGAGAAATGACGTATTTGGGAAAGTCTATCTTGAAAGAGAAATGATGTATTTGGGAAAGTCTATCTTAGACGTATTTTGGGAAAGTCTATCTTGAAAGAGAAATGACGTATTGGGGAAAGTCTATTTTGAAAGAGAAATGACGCATTTGGGAAAGTCTATCTTGAAAGAGAAATGACGTATTGGGAAAGTCT
>NC_092228.1:44856152-44868652 GCF_036320965.1 Panulirus ornatus
CCCCCCCCAAGTAGGGGGGCCCCCGCACAGTCTGTGGTCGTAAACCAAAACATAATTCCTAAAGTAAAACTTTATTTTGACGTTCCGTGGAACCAGAAAACGCTCCAAAATATCGTTTGGCACCGGTCAAAATTAAATTCAAAAGAGTAAAACTCAACTTTGATTATCTGTCCAGCTCTCCAAAAGCGAAATAAAACTGTCTAGCACCGGCCAAAATAAAACTGCCAAAGTGAAGCTTTAGTCTGATAACACATAAAGTCCTCCACACAGTGTTAGCCAGAGGGAAAAATTCTCAAGGTGTAACTTTACTTTGACGACCCACACATAAACCACACAAAAACCTTATATATAAAACCTCCCCCACAAAACCCTATATATATAAAACTGTCCAGCGTCAGCTTCAATCAAAGTTTGAAAATGTAACTTTACTTTGACGACCCACACATATGTGTCCTCACAAAACCTCATATATAAAACCTGCCCCACAAAACCTTATGTATAAAACCGTCCAGCGTCAGCTTGAATCAAAGTCTAAAAGTGTAACTTTACTTTGACGACCCACACATAAACCACACAAAACCCTATATATAAAACTGTCTAGCGTCAGCTTGAATCAAAGTTTGAAAGTGGAGCTTTAATTTGACGACCCACACATAAACCACACAAAACCCTATATATAAAACTGTCCAGCGTCAGTTTGAATCAAAGTTTGAAAGTGGAGCTTTAATTTGACGACCCATACATATGTCCCCCACAAAACCCTATATAAAACCTGCCACACAAAACCTTATATATAAAACCGTCCAGCGTCAGCTTGAATTAAAGTTTGAAAGTGAAGCTTTACTTTGACGACCTACACAGCCATGCAAGTGGACTATAATTGTCTGGCTTTAGTTATAACAAATGTCATAAAGGATAGCTTTAGTTTGACGTCTTTGGTTCATTCTTCGACAATCGACTTCGACTAATTCGTTTATACACACACACACACACACAAACATTTGGCTTCTTGCCTTACTTACACACTACGAAAGTGAACAAACAAACATGCATTACTCACTTACAATTAAAAGTGGTCATTATGAACATTTTGTAATAACATTAGCGTCAATACAACGCTAGATAGAACATCTCTGATCGGTTTTCTTCGACACGAAATAATACAAATGAGATCTCCATACACGATCACCATATTGAATACATCTTTTAACACTCATACATACGACCATGTATAGCTAATACATAAACAATAGAAAATAGAACTATCCAATTCAACTGTCTATAATTATCATGGAAATCGGAGCATAAATAAAGACGTGGTGATGGATAATAGAGAATTAACTCACTTGTGTCCTTGGGTCCATGTTGGCTGGCGTCCACTCAGTGATGCCTCAAGTATCGTTGCTGGCGTCCATGTTCGCTGGCGTCCATGTTCGCTAGCGTCCACTCAGCGATGCCTCAAGTATCGTTGCTGGCGTCCATGTTCGCTGGCGTCCACTCAGCGATGCCTCAAGTGTGGTTGCTGGCGTCCATGTTCGCTGGCGTCCATTCAGTGATGCCTCAAGTGTGGTTGCTGGCGTCCATGTTCGCTGGCGTCCACTCAGCGATGCCTCAAGTGTGGTTGCTGGCGTCCATGTTCGCTGGCGTCCATTCAGCGACGCCTCAAGTGTGGTTGCTGGCGTCCATGTTCGCTAGCGTCCATTCAGCGACGCCTCAAGTGTGGTTGCTGGCGTCCATGTTCGCTAGCGTCCACTCAGCGATGCCTCAAGTGTGGTTGCTGGCGTCTATGTTCGCTGGCGTCCACTCAGCGATGCCTCTGGCGACGCACGCCTCTCTCTCTCTCTGTGCTCCTCCTACCTCATCTGTAACGGAATGTTTACATTTTTCTGGACGTCTGTACGACACATGGGGATGAGTTGACGAACCTCAACTTATGTTCTCTTACGCACCATTACGTAAACAGTTTCCACAAACGTCACACACTAGGATAACATTAACATAAACACGAGTTAAAACGATGGTAAAAACACAGATACACACACACACTGTGACACTCTGGAGGGAAAGTGTTTTGGTCAGACGAAGTTTTGAAGGGAATGTATTTGGGAAGCGAAACTACACCACGTAACCAGTGATGATAGGGTTGTCAGACACCGCCACCAGAGCCATCTTACCGTCGTCACACGAAAAATATACTTTAGGGGTCAACTTAACTAAGTTAAAGGTGATGCATCATAGAAAATGTAGTGGGTGAAGCGGTGAGGGGTACACTAAGATAGAAACTGTCCTTCAAGAGATGGTTACCAGTAGACACCGTCTCCAGACGTGGAGGCCAGTGGATCCCATCTCCATACGTGGAGGCCAGTGGACCCCCATCTCCAGACATGGAGGCCAGTGGACCCCCATCTCCAGACATGGAGGCCAGTGGGCCCCATCTCCATATGTGGAGGCCAGTGGACCCCCATCTCCAGACATGGACGCCAGTAGACCCCATCTCCATATATGGAGGCCGGTGGACCCCATCTCCAGACATGGAGGCCAGTGGACCCCCATCTCCAGACATGGAGGTCAGTGGACCCCATCTCCAGACATGGAGGCCAGTAGACCCCATCTCCAGACATGGAGGCCAGTGGACCCCCATCTCCAGACGTGGAGGCCAGTGGACCCCGTCTCCAGACATGGAGGCCAGTAGACCCCATCTCCATATGTGGAGGCCAGTGGACCCCATCTCCAGACATGGAGGCCAGTGGACCCCCATCTCCAGACGTGGAGGCCAGTGGACCCCGTCTCCAGACATGGAGGCCCGTAGACCCCATCTCCATATGTGGAGGCCGGTGGACCCCATCTCCAGACATGGAGGCCAGTAGACCCCATCTCCAGACGTGGAGGCCAGTGGAGGCCACGCCAGATCCCAAACAGAATCGTATGCCTCCAGCCAGAACCAAAATCCCGAAGTGAAGCTTGACTTTGAAGCCCCTTTTGGCCACGCCAGGAAGCCAGGGACAGATAGACGGAAATGACAAGTCGACAGAGAGAAAGACACACACACACACACACACACACACACACACACAGGGACAGACAGAAAGACAGGTAGACAGAGAGACAGACGGACACGCAGATGACAGAGAGAGAGAGGCACACAGACAGAAAGAAGGATATATATATATATATATATATATATATATATATATATATATATATATATATATATATATATATATATATATATATATATATTATCCCTGGGGATAGGGGAGAAAGAATCCTTGCCACGTATTCCCTGCGTGTCGTAGAAGGCGACTAAAAGGGGAGGGAGCGGGGGGCTGGAAATCCTCCCCTCTTGTTTTTTTGTTTTTTTAATTTTCCAAAAGAAGGAACAGAGAAGGGGGCCAAGTGCTCAGAGGCCCAGTCCTCTGTTCTTAACGCTACCTCGCTAATGTGGGAAATGGCGAATAGTTTGAAAGAAAGATATATACCCCGCCTCCCGCTGGGGAGCTGGTGTCTTCTTCCCGTCCCAGATCTTCCATTTTCTAAACCCCCTCCTCCCGTCAGCTGTTACTAGCACGCGCCCCCCTCCCCACCTCAGGTGATGTGCCCAGGTTCATACAGCTGAGTTTTTTTTTTATCATCATCTTCGCGCCTCTTTCTCTCTCTCTCTCTCTCTCTCTCTCTCTCTCTCTCTCTCTCTCTCTCTCTCTCTCTCTCTCTCTCTCTCTCTCTCTCCCGTCACTTGCCCATTTCTCAGATTCATCTAATTTTTTCTCCTCCATCATTCTTGCTTCTTTTTTTGGTTTATTTACATCCATCTCTCTTTCCCTGGAATCATTTTTTATATCATCTTCCTTTTGCCTCGTTTGAAGTGAATCTATCCAATCTTGGCTTTTTCACTTTCTTTTCTATTTCCCTTTTTCTTTACTCCATCCCGGCTCTTAATTCTTCTAATTCCATCTGTATTCTTTTTACACTTCCTACTCTGTCTTTCGGTCTTTCCATTAACATTCAAAGTTATCATATCCCCCGTTCGCTATATATATTTTTCTAAAGCAAATTTTCTCTCAGTCACGTCTTCTTAATCCTCAAACTTTGTATTACTTCTGTGCATTCTCATCAGTTGAAGGCACTCTCTCTCATTTATTATATCCCACTTCATCATATTCATTCCCAATTTACCCAAATTTCCTTGTAATTTCTCCTCTCTTTAACCACCTGATCCCATTCGATATTTTCGTAGAGGTAATGTCTATCGTTACTGATTGAAAGATAGATATATCTATCAGACCTATAGTAGATAGGATTATCCAACCCTTGTTCTGTTAATGTGGGGTTAAAGGACTCATCTATCCTGTTAATCTGGGGTTAAAGGACTCGTCTGTTCTGTTAATCTGGGGTTAAAGGACTCATTTCTTCTGTTAATCTGGGGTTAAAGGACTCATTTCTTCTGTTAATCTGGGGTTAAAGGACTCGTCTGTTCTGTTAATCTGGGGTTAAAGGACTCATTTGTTCTGTTAATCTGGGGTTAAAGGACTCATTTGTTCTGTTAATCTGGGGTTAAAGGACTCGTCTGTTCTGTTAATCTGGGGTTAAAGGACTCATTTGTTCTGTTAATCTGGGGTTAAAGGACTCATTTGTTCTGTTCATCTGGGGTTAAAGGACTCGTCTGTTCTGTTCATCTGGGGTTAAAGGACTCGTCTGTTCTGTTCATCTGGGGTTAAAGGACTCATTTGTTCTGTTCATCTGGGGTTAAAGGACTCGTCTGTTCTGTTCATCTGGGGTTAAAGGACTCATTTGTTCTGTTCATCTGGGGTTAAAGGACTCGTCTGTTCTGTTCATCTGGGGTTAAAGGACTCATTTGTTCTGTTCATCTGGGGTTAAAGGACTCATTTCTTCTGTTAATCTGGGGTTAAAGGACTCATTTCTTCTGTTAATCTGGGGTTAAAGGACTCATTTGTTCTGTTCATCTGGGGTTAAAGGACTCATCTATCCTGTTAATCTGGGGTTAAAGGACTCATCTATTCTGTTAATCTGGGGTTAAAGGACTCATTTGTTCTGTTAATCTGGGGTTAAAGGACTCATTTGTTCTGTTCATCTGGGGTTAAAGGACTCATCTATCCTGTTAATCTGGGGTTAAAGGACTCATCTATTCTGTTAATCTGGGGTTAAAGGACTCGTCTGTTCTGTTCATCTGGGGTTAAAGGACTCATTTGTTCTGTTAATCTGGGGTTAAAGGACTCACTTGTTCTGTTAATCTGGGGTTAAAGGACTCATCTATTCTGTTAATCTAGGGTTAAAGGACTCATTTGTTCTGTTAATCTGGGGTTAAAGGACTCATTTGTTCTGTTAATTTGGGGTTAAAGGACTCATCTATTCTGTTAATCTGGGGTTAAAGGACTCATCTATCCTGTTAATCTGGGGTTAAAGGACTCATCTATTCTGTTAATCTGGGGTTAAAGGACTCGTCTGTTCTGTTCATCTGGGGTTAAAGGACTCATTTGTTCTGTTAATCTGGGGTTAAAGGACTCACTTGTTCTGTTAATCTGGGGTTAAAGGACTCATCAATTCTGTTAATGTGGGGTTAAAGGACTCGTTTCTTCTGTTAATCTGGGGTTAAAGGACTCACTTGTTCTGTTAATCTAGGGTTAAAGGACTCATCAATTCTGTTAATCTGGGGTTAAAGGACTCATCTATCCTGTTAATCTGGGGTTAAAGGACTCATTTGTTCTGTTCATCTGGGGTTAAAGGACTCATTTGTTCTGTTCATCTGGGGTTAAAGGACTCGTCTGTTCTGTTAATCTGGGGTTAAAGGACTCATTTCTTCTGTTAATGTGGGGTTAAAGGACTCATTTGTTCTGTTAATCTGGGGTTAAAGGACTCATTTGTTCTGTTCATCTGGGGTTAAAGGACTCATTTGTTCTGTTAATGTGGGGTTAAAGGACTCATTTCTTCTGTTAATCTGGGGTTAAAGGACTCATCTATTCTGTTAATCTGGGGTTAAAGGACTCGTCTGTCCTGTTAATCTGGGGTTAAAGGACTCATTTGTTCTGTTCATCTGGGGTTAAAGGACTCGTTTCTTCTGTTAATCTGGGGTTAAAGGACTCATTTGTTCTGTTAATGTGGGGTTAAAGGACTCATTTGTTCTGTTAATGTGGGGTTAAAGGACTCATTTGTTCTGTTAATCTGGGGTTAAAGGACTCGTCTGTTCTGTTCATTTGGGGTTAAAGGACTCATCTATTCTGTTAATCTGGGGTTAAAGGACTCGTCTGTTCTGTTAATCTGGGGTTAAAGGACTCATTTGTTCTGTTAATGTGGGGTTAAAGGACTCATTTGTTCTGTTAATCTGGGGTTAAAGGACTCGTCTGTTCTGTTCATTTGGGGTTAAAGGACTCATCTATTCTGTTAATCTGGGGTTAAAGGACTCGTCTGTTCTGTTCATCTGGGGTTAAAGGACTCATTTGTCCTGTTAATCTGGGGTTAAAGGACTCATTTGTCCTGTTAATCTGGGGTTAAAGGACTCATCTGTTCTGTTAATGTGGGGTTAAAGGACTCGTCTGTTCTGTTAATCTGGGGTTAAAGGACTCATCTGTTCTGTTAATGTGGGGTTAAAGGACTCATCTGTTCTGTTAATGTGGGGTTAAAGGACTCATCTATCCTGTTAATCTGGGGTTAAAGGACTCATTTGTTCAGTTCATCTGGGGTTAAAGGACTCGTCTGTTCTGTCCATCTGGGGTTAAAGGACTCGTCTGTTTTGTTCATCTGGGGTTAAAGGACTCATTTGTTCTGTTCATCTGGGGTTAAAGGACTCGTTTCTTCTGTTAATCTGGGGTTAAAGGACTCATTTGTCCTGTTAATCTGGGGTTAAAGGACTCATTTCTTCTGTTAATCTGGGATTAAAGGACTCGTCTGTTCTGTTCATCTGGGGTTAAAGGACTCGTCTGTTCTGTTAATCTGGGGTTAAAGGACTCATTTGTCCTGTTAATCTGGGGTTAAAGGACTCATTTCTTCTGTTAATCTGGGGTGAAAGGACTCGTCTGTTCTGTTCATCTGGGGTTAAAGGACTCATTTGTTCTGTTCATCTGGGGTGAAAGGACTCGTTTCTTCTGTTCATCTGGGGTTAAAGGACTCATTTGTTCTGTTCATCTGGGGTTAAAGGACTCATTTGTCCTGTTAATTTGGGGTTAAAGGACTCATTTGTTCTGTTCATCTGGGGTTAAAGGACTCATTTGTTCTGTTAATCTGAGGTTAAAGGACTCATTTGTTCTGTTCATCTGGGGTTAAAGGACTCGTTTCTTCTGTTAATCTGGGGTTAAAGGACTCGTCTGTTCTGTTAATCTTGGGTGAAAGGACTCGTTCAAAGAAAACCATATAATCATGCGTGTATAACAAGAAAACACACTCAGATAATACAGATGAACACAGTGGAATACAGATAACAGACCAGGTCGTCCTAATGACAGAAGAAGAAGCTAATTCCCATCTTGCCTCGAACCTTGAGATACACAGGTAGATGAAACTGGATAGTTTCCTACCTTCAGTTAAACGTCTGAAACCGCACACCCCCAGACGTGTACGAGTTACACTTTCACTTCAGCGTTCTGGACACCTACCTCTCCAAAAACCCTTATAAAAGATTATGGACTAAAAAGGGCATTGATAAAGTACCATCAAACGTAATCGTAGTAGTAGTAGTAGTAGTAGTAGTAATAGTAGTAGTAGTAGTATTAGTAGTAGTAGTAGTAGTAGTAGTAGAACCTTGTATGGGAAGACAAATCGATGGGTTGATACAGATGTGAGTAGAGAGATGAAAAACAAAGAAAGGTACATAATAATAGGCTTAACATGGAATATGCAAATGACAGCTGGATCCAAAAAGGTTTGAAAGCCGAATGGGTGATTCAGTTCCAAAGATGGGGTTTAGGGGGGGGACACGACTCTCTCTCTCTCTCTCTCTCTCTCTCTCTCTCTCTCTCTCTCTCTCTCTCTCTCTCTCTCTAAGGTGAATACAAAATTGGGTAATGACCCACATCCAATACAGAGCCTTCATCTCAAAAGATGACAGGGGTTACAGTAAACCTACCTACGATCATCTTAGCACTAAAGTCTTTTCGTTCTATTAGGGGCAAAAAAAAAAAAAAGGGTTTTTTCGAATTTCACCTTTACATACACCCGTACACGACCGTGGACTCCATTATGTATATTTGCATTGTGAGAACACAGCGGACGGAAACCACAAACGCATTACTCTACGAGGATGGGGCGTTGTTTATTTTTTTTTTTTTGCTTTTAAATGGATCCCCCCGAAGCCTGGAGGGCCAACTTTACGACAATAATCTTAGGTTTGCCTAGCGTTTCCCCTTCTGCCTCGTCCCTGGGCCAAAATTTTACATGTGAAACGTCCCTCTTGGAGTGAGGGAAGTTCTCGTGTTATTCCCCTCCGTTTTGTGGCGCAGGTGGGCGCTCTCCCTTGGCTTTGGGCAACGACCTCCTGTATTTGCAATTCATGGACGACCCCCCCCCCCCCCCAGAGTCCCCTCGTAAGATAGAGGGGTTGGTTAGGGGGGCGCTTTTGGGGGGGACTTCTTCTATTTTTCCCCCACACATCCCCCATTCCTTCTCTCTCTCTTCCCAGTAAATCATGTTCGGGTCTGTTTAACAACGGGGATGAGTGAGGGAGGGGGATGGACTGAGGAGGTAAATAAGAGTCAAAATCACAGGCAAACGAGCCAGTGTAAGGCAACGACCATTTGGGGGGAAGAGGGGGGGAAAGGAAGGAAATAGGGTCATACAGCAAAGAGGAGCGAAAGCCACTATTGTTTACGCGTGTCAGATGCCGTCCGAGCTCCTCCTTCTACGACACACACACACACACACACACACACACACACACACACACACACACGAGACACAGGAAACACAGGTACAGTCTAACTCAACGCGTATTTCAAGTGTATTGTCGTCTCTCAGATCTATCTCCATCGTATGCTCATCTCGCCCCATATCAAATCGTCCTTAAGCATCTAAGATATATATATATATATATATATATATATATATATATATATATATATATATATATATATATATATACATATATATATATATATATATATATATATATATATATATATATATATATATATATATATATATATATATATATCATACTATTAGCCATTTCCCGCGTTAGCGAGGTAGCGTTAAGAAGACAGGACTGGGCCTTTGAGGGAATATCCTCACCTGGCCCCATTCTCTGTTCCTTCTTTTGGAGAAAAAAAAAAAAAAAAAAAACGAGAGGGGAGGATTTCCAGCCCCCCGCTCCCTCCCCTTTTAGTCGCCTTCTACGACACGCAGGGACTACGTGGCAAGTATTCTTTCTACCCTATCCCCAGAGATAATATATATAATATATATCTCTTGTCTCTCCCCTGATGATGTGATTATTACACGAAAGTGCACTTGGGAACTTTTCGTGTTTCATTTTCCCCGTGGACTCATAGGAATATATATATATATATATATATATATATATATATATATATATATATATATATATATATATATATATATAACTTTATTTCCTGTATCTGTGGCGCACAGGATCGGGGTATGAACTGATCATCTCTTCGAAAGCGAAGGGATGAAGTTGGTCCTCCAAGATGGAATGATCACCCTAGTCTTCTGTACATAATCCAAGACTCCAATTACGGAACTCAAACAAGAAGAGAGGGTCTTCGAGGGCTCTTCCATTCCAGGAATACCTTGATGATGTGCAGAGACCCACTCTAAATATAGGAGGTTGTTGCCATACAACCCTTCCTGGCTTAACAGTGTTCGGGTAATGGCCGCTAACGATGTAACGACCCTTCTGTGTCAGGTACTGCTAACGACCCTTCTGTGTCAGGTACTGCTAACGACCCGTCCGTGTCAGGTACTGCGAATCGTTTAACTCTGTCTCTAATTAACACTCAGCTACTGGGCTGGTTTTGGATATCCCTTTCCCTCCACGCGACCTCTTCCCACCACACACACTCTTTCTCTACCTCCGCACTCTTTCTCACGCACCTCACACTAACCACACAAGAGTGAGTACATGTCTGTAAAAGGGAGTGGAGGGAAAAATACAGGGATTGGAAAATGAATTTCCTCTCTTAAAACACTCTCTCTCTCTCTCTCTCTCTCTCTCTCTCTCTCTCTCTCTCTCTCTCTCTCTCTCTCTCTCTCTCTCTCTCTCTCTCTCTCATCCTTTTCCGACCCTTTCTCTTTTGGGTCATTGAGAGAGAGAGAGAGAGAGAGAGAGAGAGAGAGAGAGAGAGAGAGAGAGAGAGAGAGAGAGAGAGAGAGAGAGAGGACAGGGGAAAACCAGAGAGAGAGATAATGAGCTACCTTCCTTTTCTTCTCGCACGCCTATAATTATATTTTCTTTTCTTCTTCTTTCTTATAATTCATCCCCGACATAGCCCTTTGACGACATAGCCCTTTGACGACATAGCCCTTTGACGACATAGCCCTTTGCCCTTGACAGAAAGAAGCCTTCGACTTCCCCAAAGAAAAAAGGGGGGACTCAAAACAGGACCTCTGTTAAGGGTCAAAGTGACCACCCTTGTCATCCTCTTCCCTCTACAACAAATGGGTGATGAACAGGACTTTTTGAGTTAGCTTATGTGCCACATTCATCTCCCCCCCATTTTTTTCCTCTCCCATGTTCGCTTGAGAGGGCACAAGCAGGTAAATGCCTTCACCCAACCACCCTCCCTCGCTCACACTCAAGAGAGGATGAACAGCTGGTTGAACTGTGGACAGACTGCCCTACACTAGGACTCGAACCTGAGTCGCGTCGTCGACCGACCCCCCAACCCCACACCCTCGCACTCAAGAGAGGATGAACAGCTGGTTGAACTGTGGACAGACTGCCCTACACTAGGATTCGAACCTGAGTCGCGTCGTCGACCGACCCCCCAACCCCACCCTCGCACTCAAGAGAAGATGAACAGCTGGTTGAACTGTGGACAGACTGCCCTACACTAGGACTCGAACCTGAGTCGCGTCGTCGACCGACCCCCCAACCCCACCCTCGCACTCAAGAGAGGATGAACAGCTGGTTGAACTGTGGACAGACTGCCCTACACTAGGATTCGAACCTGAGCCGCGTCGTCGACCGCCCCCCAACCCACCCTCGCACTCAAGAGAAGATGAACAGCTGGTTGAACTGTGGACAGACTGCCCTACACTAAGATTCGAACCTGAGCCGCGTCGTCGACCGACCCCCCCCCAAAGCGACCCCGCCTCTCTAAGGCAAGCCCGTGAATACGCCATGGTCAGAAACGCTAAACGACCGTCACACACACACACGAAAACCACCGGAGCCAATTAGATTGTCCAACTGTGAATAAAAGAAAGGCAGGATTAGGTTGGGAAAACCAAAACATGACGACTTGTATACTTCAGTTCTGTAATTATTCAGTGGTTGTGGCAGTGGCATTGAAGTGGGAGGAGGTTCAAATAGAAAAGGAATTAAAAGAAGAGGTTCTCTTTTTACAGTGGGGGGCCCACACAGCCACTGGGGGGAAAAAAGGGGGGTTTTTCCCCCTTTTAATATTTAATCTTCTGGCCATTTGATTTCCATGTTGGTCCCCCACCAGCCATTTGCACGTGAGCGGAACGGACCAATGCTCTGTCTCTGGACCAGGGTATGTGGAACGAACCAGTACTGGACCAGATGACATGAACTGTGACACATGTCAGTGGAATGGACCAGTACTGGACCAGATGACATAAACTGTGACACATGTCAGTGGAATGGACCAGCACTGGGCCAGATGACGTCACGGGGGACGACTTCATGTGGAACGAACCAGAACTGGACCAGATGACGTCAGAGGTGATGACTGTATGTGGAACGAACCAGAACTGGACCAGATGACGTCAGAGGTGATGACTGCATGTGGAACGAACCAGAACTGGACCAGATGACGTCAGGGGTGATGACTGTATGTGGAACGAACCAGAACTGGACCAGATGACGTCAGGGGTGATGACTGTATGTGGAACGAACCAGAACTGGAGCAGATGACGTCAGAGGTGATGACTGCATGTGGAACGAACCAGAACTGGACCAGATGACGTCAGGGGTGACGACTGCATGTGGAACGAACCAGAACTGGACCAGATGACGTCAGGGGCGATGACTGCATGTGGAACGAACCAGAACTGGACCAGATGACGTCAGAGGTGATGAATGCATGCGGAACGAACCAGAATTGGACCAGATGACGTCAGAGGTGATGACTGCATGTGGAACGAACCAGAACTGGACCAGATGACGTCAGGGGCGATGACTGCATGTGGAACGAACCAGAACTGGACCAGATGACGTCAGGGGCGATGTACGAACGGGAGGAATGGAGGAACGGACCGCCTGTGTACCTCCACGACCCAAAACACGATGAAAAAAAACACAAAAAAAAAGAGAGAAAAAAAAAAGGACCTTTTGTTTCCTGCTTTTG
>NC_092228.1:44876152-44921152 GCF_036320965.1 Panulirus ornatus
TCGTTTTGCCTCAGACATCCTGAAGTCTAGTTAAATGGTGGGTCATTTGAGCTTTAAACTCATCAAGTACCATGGTCATTCAGACCATCTCAATCAACGTTATTCATGTATTACATACATATGAACACCCTAATGTAAACCAGGGATTTAGCCATTTTTACCAATAACCCCCCCTTTTTTGGGGGGGGGGATGAGCAGCTGGGTTGACTGTGGGCCGAGTGCCGCAACCGGGGCTCGATCCTATGCATTCGAACCCCGGGCGGCTTGCAAAGGCACCGCCAGAGAGAGAGAGAGAGAGAGAGAGAGTTACCTTCGTCCAGTTCTGCGTCGTCGTCTCCTACAGGCGAGTCTTGCCTGTCGACGAAGTTCACGTCCTTTCTCTGCTGTAGGTCGGCCACGAGATCGTCGGCGCCCGTGATGGTCAGCTCGGGGAGCCATAGGTCCACCAGGTCCTCCACCACGTTGTGGTTCACGTCCTGACGGAGGTTACGGAAGCGGAGGCGTCCGTCTCTCCAACGGCGGGTCAGGCGGACGTCCAAGGACAAGATGAACTCCGACATGCGCACCGATCGTATGAACTTGACCTCGACGCTGACCGCGATCACGGACGGGAATACGTCGTCGTGAACGGAGGGGGCAACGTCTTGTCGTAGCCCTCAGGGATCAGGACGGGGTTGCATCTCTCCTCGTCGGAGAAGTCGACGCAGTCGTACCTCTTGTCGCAGCGGAGCGCGACGTCGACGCACGAGCCGTCGTCGCAGGTGAACATGCCCGCGCCGCAAGTTGTGAACTTCAAGCGCTTCCTGTCGCCCGAGCAGATGTCGCTGTGGATCTTCCACGCATGGGTCCCGATTGGGTAGGAATACCTGTTTTCCATGACCATCTCAGCGTGGATGTGGGGCTCGTCGGCCACGACCATCTTCCAGTAACCGGAGAACACGTCCCGCGTCGCGTTGTAAGCCACCCACGATAGGTGGGACGACTTCCAACCCAGGAATGAGGGCTTGAAGCTCGAGTAACCGTGGATGAGGAACTGTCTGTCAAACTTCGAGTCGGCGCACAGGCCCCTCACCCGCAGGGAGAATGGCTCGTCGCTTCCGCAGGCGGTGCACAGTTTACGATCTCTCGTCGAGATGCCCCAGTTCTTCTGTGCGGTGGTCACCTTGGAGTAGAGGACAGCGCGGATCTGAGTGTCATCTCGAAACGCGTGATCCCAGTTCGTGTAATTGACTGTGTTGTTCGTCCCATACTCCCTGTAGCCTCGGTCCGCCGTGTACTCCAGCCCGAGCCAGAGCCGGCCGCCCTTGCAGTACTTCCGGGCGAGGTGGGTGACCATCTCGTTCTCCAGGGAGCCCCTGGGAAGGACTATCGACCCACCGAGCGACCGGCAGAACAAATGACTGACGTCGAAGTCCCTCGTCTCCGGGAAGAGAGAGACGTAAGCGTCGATCCCGGAGCAGGCGTCTTCGTAGCCCAGTTCGACGACCTCCGTCGCCTCGCCGAAGACGAAGTTGTCCTCGACCTCGCTGAAATCCACCAGGGCGTCCCAGTCGACCCCTCCCGCACAGGTGGTGAAGGCCGTCATCTCATCCACGGAGATGACGCGGTCGAATATAAGAAGGTCTCCTAGGTATCCGTGGAGACTCTGGCTGGCCTCCGTCTGTCCACCGACCACGTCCTGGTCTTGGCCTAACATCAGGACTCCGCCGGGAGTGACCCGCGCTCCTGGTTTCCTTATACCCTCCTGGGTCACCAGCGGCTTCCCCTTCGTCTGGAAATGCATCGCGCCTCTGCCAAGATCTAGAGCGAGGCATAAGTGGATCCACGTCATGAGGGACACGTCGAAAGGGAAAGTGTTGTACACAAAATCCTGACAGCAGCCAACGCGAACCTCTTTCTGGTGAAGACGGACGTCTGAGGATGCACAGGAGAATATGTTAATGATGCCAGCGACGCAAAAGCAGTGGCGTTATTATACAGTGTGGGACATACACAGTGTGAAGGATGACATCAAGTGGTACAGGGGCTGGAACTGGGATCATAATACTAAGTGGGAGGCAATAAGGAATTCTGAAGTGGATTTTCTTTTCATGACTGACCAGTCCGCTGCAAAAGGAACTTTGTGACAAAGGTTCTTAAAGTTCTTTATGCAAGTGTTAGAGAACATTAAGTGGCAGAGAACAGAGTAAGGTTACGGGGGCATTAAGCCCCGCAGATCACAAAAAACTTATAGAGGGTTTCTAAGTGCCAGAGACCATCATGCAGTAGAGAACACACTGACTGGGACTATCACTAGAGAACAGAAAATATTAGAAAACAATACACGACTGGTGGTGATAACACCACAGTAGAATAAGCCAGAACGCCCTGGCGTTATTGACGAAGAACTCATGATGTTCTCCAGCACCAGAGAACATAACAGAGAACACTGTCTTAGGGCGAGAATACGACGAGGACCCGAGGGTGTAACACAAGGACACTCTACACCACATAGACGTATCGGAAGGTCGACGCTCCCCCTAGAAAGACGCAGGGCTGGACACCTTTACGTACCGACGAAGATATCGTTGCTCGAACTCCTGCTGCTGTAGGAGACCACGTAGTTCGTCTCTCTCGTCTGGAAGACCTTCACCCTGAAGCAGATGCTGACGTCATCCACCTTCGTCAGGTTCCCCCGCCAGGTAAGGCCTGAGTCCCCCCGGGCCACGCCCCCTGTCTGCATGTGGACCACGACACACCCACCTGCAAGAAGAACCAGCTGTAACCATCTGTAACCATCTGTCTATAGGGACGTCGGATGGTTTGACACACACACACACACACACGTCATTGCTCTGATACATGGCCCCTGAGGTATGACGTATCCAGTTTAGCCCTATGACTTGGCCGTCATACCATGACGTCACTGAGACGTCATCGAAACGTTGGCCAATGGCGACCATGGGAAAACCCGTGGTAAACAAATGGGTTGTCTGCTATACTTAGTGTCTGCTCCCCTTTTGGTCTGCTGGTGCGCAGGTGAAATGTTTCTGTGGTTCGATTGACCAATAAAATACTTAATTATTAATGATCATCTATAAACACTGTACATTAGCCATTCAGTTATTCTTATGCTTGCAAAGAATAATGTTCTGAGAAGTGAGAAATAAACTTATTTTCACGTTTGTTTACAAGTAAACAATACAGAGTAAGAAGGGGAAAAAAATATACAAATGTATATAATATTCTTATATTTCCTGCTTCGTGCGTGAGCGAGGTGGGTCCTTGTGTTTTATTGTTTCACTAGTTATCTTAATCAGTTTCGTGAATTCTAATTTTGCAGAAATTTTCGACAATTAGGTCCAAATTATTGTAGCATTCTGTAAACATTACATGAGACATACTTGTATAAAAATAGGTTTCTCTTTTTTTTCGTCTCTACTACTTCACTTTGAGCGTGTGTGGGAGACACACACTTGCAAAAAGTCTATTCAAATTTCCTTTCCATAGAAAGCAAAGACAGGATGAACAGGGTATTTGATGGTACTTCCCTAAACTTACTGCATTTTCGTGTGCTCTGAAACCTGTCATTATGCCATGACACCACAGGAGGCGAAGCGATCATAGAATCATGACAATTTTCGCCCATTTTCCTTATTGACTTTTCTGACAGAGAACCCTACACTGTAGCTCTTCTCCTTAACAACCCTAACGGATGGTTCAGCTATTACCTGTGGCTTCATTACAGCTGTCTAGTGCACACCTGGTCTTGCTTACGTAATACCTTTCACTCTTCGTTCGTAAACGGTGTACGTAAAGGCCCTGGGAGCTAAACGTTTGTTGGCTGGGCAAAAAGGGAACACGACGACAAGCATATTGCAGATGGCAGCCATGTCGTGTGTCTGTATGTCATTCGACT
This sequence comes from Panulirus ornatus, assembly GCF_036320965.1. NCBI lineage: Eukaryota > Metazoa > Arthropoda > Malacostraca > Decapoda > Palinuridae > Panulirus > Panulirus ornatus. Next base: position 44,880,051 of record NC_092228.1, read on the forward strand.
GTGTTCGGAACGTCAGAGGACGACTTCGCCCTCGAACTTATGTTCATGGCTGTTGAGTTTGAGCATTTTGTTACAAGATAGTACACTTGGGATGCAGGCGACATTACGATAACATCAGATACATGTTGGAACGTACCGGAAATGAGATGAGGAGGCACACTGTCTTGAATTGAGGTATCCCAAATCAGTAGCGTGACGAAGGTTTCGGATAAGTGACAAAAAAACAAAGCCCCTGATTGGTCAGGCGTCCCTCTGACGTCATAGACGATTTCTACAAAGGTGGACTTCACTTCAAGCGCTTAAACACCTTTTAGTCATAGGATCTTTGACCCATGCCTACTTTGGAAAGGATTCGAACCCCGCACCATTTGCTGACTGACTGATTACGCTGACCATAAAGGGGAAATGACCATGTGATTACTATAGTCATCCAACTACCCCTTTTGTCTCACGCGATGGCAACGAGGACTGTCAAATTGGGTTGTTAGCAGTTTTACTGACCGATGTGGCTGTGTGACGAAGACAACGGGATGACGATCATAACAATGGAAATCGAGTCATAGATTTCTGTAAAATTTGTGTAAAATGAAAAACATTCAGGAATGGATGAAGGCAAGCAAGTATGAATATGTACATGTGTATATATGTATATGTATGTATATGTGCGTGTATGGGCGTTCATGTATATATATATATATATATATATATATATATATATATATATATATATATATATATATATATATATGGATATTTGCGTGTGTGGACGTGTATGTATATACATGTGTATGGGGAGGTGGATTAGGCCATTTCTTTCGTCTGTTTCCTTGCGCTACCTCGCAAACGCGGGAGACAGCGACAAAGCAAAATATATATATATATATATATATATATATATATATATATATATATATATATATATATATATATATATGTGTGTGTGTGTGTGTGTGTATGAGTGGATGGGCCATTCTTTCGTCTGCTCCCTGGCGTTACCTCGCTGACGCTGGGGAAAAAGGAATTAAGTACAATAATAATAACATACATACATAAATATTTGTCAAGTAAATATCACATGTCGTAACTTAGGACATCTTTTTTTTCTTTTTTCGGAAAATATACGTAGTATATGGACAAGGCATTTCATAATAATGGAGCAGTCACAAAAGGTAAAATTTTTTTTTCCCCTCCCTCACAGTTCAATCCATCACCACACACACACACACACACACACACACTATACGTAAACATGACCCGTAGTGGAAGGGACGCCAATATAAGCAAGACCATTGTGGTGTGTATTATATAACTTTTCCACACCTTTCTACCCTAAGCCATTCACTGCTTAATGTCACCATTTGAAAAGGCCGTGGTCTGTGTTATTGATGATATGGATGGAGTAAAAGGCTTTTAACGTCTTTGTTGCTTGACGTCTATATATATATATATATATATATATATATATATATATATATATATATATATATATATATATGTTTACCAAATGGCGTCCTAGTTTCGTCTATTCGATGTATATCAACTGACTGTCATATTTCTCTCTTGTGTCTCCCCTGATGATGTGATTATTACACGAAAGTGCACTTGGGAACTTTTCGTGTTTAACTTTCCCCGTGGACTCATTGGAATATATATATATATATATATAATATATATATATATATATATATATATATATATATATATATATATATATATATATATATATATATATATATATATTCAAGTAAACTGTATATAGACGTCCCGTCGCTTTAACAAACACGAAATCAAACAGTGCTCAGGCAGAAGCATTCTGAAAATACCACCCTAGATTGCTCATACACACGAGCCGTGGCAAAATAATTGGGGAATAGGGACGATTTAACCCAGGGAAAATAGGGAAACTGGGCCTGTTTCCATTACAGAATACATCGGAAAATGGGAGAACTGTTATCCAATAGGATACGTGCAAATGGGGGGACCTGCCCAAGAGATTAGGTAAAATGGGGACTGTCTGGCTCCACAGGAAATAGGCAAATGGGGACATACTCAAGGCAAAATAGGCGAATGGGGACAGATCAAAGAGATTTGGCAAACTGGTACGCTATACCAACGAGGAAATAGGGGAAATATAAACAAAATTACTCAAAAAATAAATCAACGCACTCACAAACCTCATTCATAAACCCTCATATGCCTGATAAACCATCATAAACCCTCACACACCTCATAAACCATCATAAACCCTCACATCTCTCATAAACCATCATAAACCATCATAAACCCTCACATGCCTCATAAGCCATCATAAACCCTCACAAACCCTCATATGTCTCATAAACCATCATAAACCATCACAAACCCTCACATGTCTCATAAACCATCATAAACCCTCACACACCTCATAAACCATCATAAACCCTCACACACCTCATAAACCATCATAAACCCTCACAAACCCTCACATGTCTCATAAACCATCATAAACCATCATAAACCCTCACACACCTCATAAACCATCATAAACCCTCATACGCCTCATAAACCATCATAAACCCTCACAAACCCTCACATGTCTCATAAACCATCATAAACCATCATAAACCCTCACACACCTCATAAACCATCATAAACCCTCACATGCCTCATAAACCATCATAAACCCTCACATGCCTCATAAACCATCATAAACCCTCACACGCCTCATAAACCATCATAAACCCTCACACACCTCATAAACCATCATAAACCATCATAAACCATCATAAACCCTCACACACCTCATAAACCATCATAAACCCTCACACACCTCATAAACCATCATAAACCTCACAAAAACACGGTAATAACCTCATAACAAAACGACTAATGACTCATAAAGCAAATGAGGGCAAAGGTCATTACACTGAAAGGTGATTTACACACACCAAGGGTCGTTAAGTAACCAGCAGACGTCGTTAAGTATTAAGTAAAGGTCATTAAGTGCTTAAGTAAAGTGCTAAAAAAAGTCACTAATTAGCAATGATGGGTCTTCAACTACAGTGTAAAAGTAATTAAGTGTCGTACTTATCACGAAATCGTTAAGTACGGAGAGTCTACTTAAATAGTAATAAGTAGACTTCTACCCACAGAAAATGACATAAGGGTTTTTACATTAACATCAAGTTCATCTAATTAATGGAACGCCCCATTAACTATGGGAAATATGAATGAGGGTCATTAACCCATTAATTATGGACACTATGGCTACATAAACAGAACCAATTTCGAGTTTTTATATCACGAAAGATCTTAATGTTTTAAATTGCAAAAGAAAAAAAAAAAAAATCAATTTAAATCAATTATTCTCTTTTTTTTTTCCCCTGTATCTGAAGACATATGATATCTTTTTTTCCCCTCCATTTCGTGTTTACTCCCTCTTATTTCTCACGTCTAACTCATTATCACTTCATGTTTTACCGGGAATGGAGGAAAAAAACTAATTAGCGATGTTTTGGGATACGAATTCACTGTACAGATCATAACAGACTCGATCACTGGGCTAGGGCAATGATGGGACGAGGCCACGGAAGCATCCTTCATCTGGCAGCACCTGATGGCCAACGATACTTTTGGATTGGGGGAAAAAAAAAAGGAGAGGAGGATCCAAATGAAAGTTTTCTTATTAGAAACTTTACACTTTACACTTTACACTTTTGATGAAGTCAAGGTGAAGTCAGACTCTGCCGGAACCTAAGAAATGTCTAAGTAATTAAGTAATTTGAGTCGAGTTGGCCATGGCTGTCGTACGTACGAGGGCGAAGTTGACGTACTCAGTCATGTCGTGTTTACTATGGAATCTAATCCTTCTAGATCAAAAGGTATTTAGAATAATGGGGAGATATTAAACCCATTTCTTCATCAAAGTGTTCAACCATTGAACCCAAAGGTGTTCAATAGTAATGGTCTAAGCTGTTGAACTCAAAAGGGGTTAAATAATGGGTAATAAAGTGTTAAACCACCGTATCTAAGGGGTTGAATCGTAAAACTCAAAGGGGGTTAAATAATGGGTAATAAAGTGTTAAACCCCATGTATCTAAGGGGTTGAATCGTAAAACTCAAATGGGGTTAAATAATGGGTAATAAAGTGTTAAGTCCCCATGTATCTAAGGGGTTGAATCGTAAAACTCAAATGGGGTTAAATAATGGGTAAGAAAGTGTTAAGCCACCGTATCTAAGGGGTTGAATCGTAAAACTCAAAGGGGGTTAAGTAATGGGTAATAAAGTGTTAAACCCCATGTATCTAAGGGGTTGAATCGTAAAACTCAAAGGGGTTAAATAATGGGTAATAAAGTGTTAAACCCCATGTATCTAAGGGGTTGAATCGTAAAAACTCCAATGGGGTTAAGTAATGGGTAATAAAGTGTTAAGGCACCGTATCTAAGGGGTTGAATCGTAAAACTCAAATGGGGTTAAATAATGGGTAATAAAGTATTAAGTCCCCATGTATCTAAGGGGTTGAATCGTAAAACTCAAAGGGGTTAAATAACGGGTAATAAAGTGTTAAACCCCATGTATCTAAGGGGTTGAATCGTAAAAACTCAAAAGGGTTTAAGTAATGGTTAATAAAGTGTTAAGTCCCCATGTATCTAAGGGGTTGAATCGTAAAACTCAAATGGGGTTAAGTAATGGGTAATAAAGTGTTAAGGCACCGTATCTAAGGGGTTGAATCGTAAAACTCAAAGGGGTTAAATAATGGGTAATAAAGTGTTAAACCCCATGTATCTAAGGGGTTGAATCGTAAAACTCAAATGGGGTTAAGTAATGGGTAATAAAGTGTTAAGCCCCCATGTATCTAAGGGGTTAAATCGTAAAACTCAAAGAGGGTTAAATAATGGGTAATAAAGTGTTAAACCCCATGTATCTAAGGGGTTGAATCGTAAAAACCTCCAATGGGGGTTAAGTCGTTGGAACTAAAAAGGGTTCATCCTTTTCCCCCTTGTATCTAAGGGGGTTTGGGATCTCAGAAACTCAAAAAAGGGGGTTTTAAGCAGATGGCAGTGAAGGGTTGAGGCCCCCTTTATAAATAAGGGGGGGTGGGTTTGAACGCAAAGGGGTATCTAAGGGTTTAAATCTATTGGATTCAAAGGGGGATCCAGGTCTATCGTCTCCAAGACTTAAGTCCTTACTACCCAATCATTTAAACGCCCTGCCCCCCTCATATTAATGGCGTTAATTACTTAAAAGAAAAAAAAAATGGGTTTTTTGAGGGGGGGGGGGGGAAGGAGCGAGTGAGTGGGTGGGCGGCAAGAACGTGCGATGTATCGTCTGTACCTGGTGCTAGGAGAGCGGTAAGGTCGACTGCCAGCAGGAGGCACCGTGCCCAGACCGACCTTGCCATCGCGGGAGGCAGCTGTTCACTGCTCGCGTCTGGGGAAAGACTGTGAGGTTCTCTCTCTCTCTCTCTCTCTCTCTCTCTCTCTCTCTCTCTCTCTCTCTCTCTCTCTCTCTCTCTCTCTCTCTCAAGCGCGCGCGTTAGCGGGGTAGCGTTAAGAACAGAGGACTGGGCCTCTGAGGGAATATCAACTGACTGTTATATTTCTCTCTTGTGTCTCCCCTTGATGATGTGATTATGACACGAAAGTGCACTTGGCAACTTTTCGTGTTTCATTTTCCCCCGTGGACTCATAGGAATATCTTGATCACGCGCAAAATTGTGATCCTTTCCAATATATATATATATATATATTCATACTATTCGCCATTTCCCGCGTTAGCGGGGTAGCGTTAAGAACAGAGGACTGGGCCTTTGAGGGAATATCCTCACTTGGCTCCCTTCTCTGTTCCTTCTTTTTGGAAAAATTAAAAACGAGAGGGGAGGATTTCCAGCCCTCTCTCCTCCCCTCTCTCCCTCTTTCTCCCTCTCCCTTGAATGAACCCCATCTCCCCATTTCTCCCCCAACACCCCATCCTCTCCCCAGCCCCGCCCCAGCCCCGCCCCGCCCCCGTTGTGCCTGGGGCAAAACCCCATTTCCATAAGTGCGAAATGAAGGCGGGTTTCCACCCCCGCTGCCCCTCCTCCCGTCCGACACCCGGGGGCCAAGATGACGGGATCAGCTGTGGTCGGCCCGACCCCGACCCGACCCCGACCCGACCCCCAGTGTCCTCCACCTTGATCTGACACCCTTCGTCGAGCACGACGGTACGACCCCTTGAGCACGACGACGGTATGACCCCTTGAACACGACGACGGTGCGATTCCTTGAGTACGACGGTACGACCCTTGAGCACGACGGTACGACCCCTTAAGTACGACGGTACGACCCCTTAAGCACGACGGTACGACCCCTTGAGCACGACGGTACGACCCCTTAAGTACGACGGTACGACCCCTTAAGCACGACGGTACGACCCCTTGAGCACGACGGTATGACCCTTGAGCACGACGGTACGACCCCTTAAGCACGACGGTACGACCCCTTGAGCACGACGGTATGACCCTTGAGCACGACGGTACGACCCCTCAAGCACGACGGTATGACCCTTGAGCACGACGGTGCGACCCCTTGAGCACGACGGTACGACCCTTGAGCACGACGGTATGACCCTTGAGCTCGACGGTACGACCCTTGAACACGACGGTACGACCCTTGAGCACGACGGTACGACCCCTTAAGCACGACGGTATGGCCCTTAAGCACGATGGTACGACCCCTTGAGCACGACGGTACGACCCCTTAAGCACGACGGTATGACCCTTGAGCACGACGGTATGACCCTTGAGCACGACGGTACGACCCCTTGAGCTCGACGGTACGACCCTTGAGCACGACGGTATGACCCTTGAGCTCGACGGTGCGACCCTTGAACACGACGGTACGACCCTTGAGCACAACGACGGTACGAACCTTGAGCACGACAACAATACGACCCTTGAGCACGACGACACGACCCTTGAACACGACGGTACGACCTTTGAAAGCGACGGTATGACCCTTGTGCATGACGGTACGATCCATTGAGCATGGCGGTACGACCCTTGAACACGACGGTACGACCCTTGAGCACTACGGTACGACCCTTGAGCACAACGGTACGACCCTTGAGCACGAAGGTACGATCCTTGAGCTCAAGGGGTTACATCGTCGCGCTCAAGGGTCGTACCGTCGTGTTCAAGAGTCGTGCAGACGTCGTGGTCAAGGGTCGTACCGTCGTGCTCAAAGGATCGTACCGTCGTGCTCAAAGGATCGTACCGTCGTGCTCAAGGGTCGTACCGCCATCGTGCTCAAGGGTCGTGCCGTCGTGTTCAAGGAATCGCACCGTCTTGCTCAAAGGATCGTACCGTCGTACTCAAAGGATCGTACCGTCGTACTCAAGGAATCGTACCGTCGTACTCAAAGGATCGTACCGTCGTACTCAAAGGATCGTACCGTCGTACTCAAAGGACCGTACCGTCGTGCCCAAAGGATCGTACCGTCGTCATACTCAAGGGGTCGTACCGTCGTGCTCAAGGATCGTACCGTCGTGTTCAAGGAATCGTACCGTCGTCGTACCCAAGGAATCGTACCGTCGTCGTATGTACCCAAGGAATCGTACCGTCGTACTCAAAGGATCGTACCGTCGTCGTGCTCAAGGAATCGTACCGTTGTCGTACTCAAAGGATCGTACCGTCGTGCTCAAGGGTCGTACCGCCATCGTGCTCAAGGGTCGTGCCGTCGTGTTCAAGGAATCGCACCGTCTTGCTCAAAGGATCGTACCGTCGTACTCAAAGGATCGTACCGTCGTACTCAAGGAATCGTACCATCGTACTCAAAGAATCGTACCGTCGTCGTACTCAAAGGAGTCGTATCGTCGTACTCAAAGGACCGTACCGTCGTGCCCAAAGGATCGTACCGTCGTCGTACTCAAGGAATCGTACCGTCGTGTTCAAGGATCTTACGGTCGTGCTCAAGGGTCGTACCGTCGTGCTCAAGGGTCGTATCGTCGTGTTCAAGGGTTGTACCGTCGTACTCAAGGAATCGTACCGTCGTACTCAAAGGGTCGTACACATCGTCCCCCGCTAACTCAACACGGAAAAAAAGAAAAAAAAGAAGAAGAAATGACCAAACGTGAGAGAGAGAGAGAGAGGGAGAGAGAGAGAGAGAGAGAGAGAGAGAGAGAGAGAGAGAGAGAGAGAGAGAGAGAGAGAGAGAGGGTAAATGGCTCATCCATCGTACGTCGAGACAACCATTTCGCCCAACCAGTCCAACCCAAAGAGGGACGCGCGCACCCACACACACAGAGCCCGGCTGGACGCGCTGAAGAAATGAAAAAAAAAAAGAAAAAGAAAAGAAAAGAAATGTCGCATGAAATACAGAAGGGAGGGAAGGAGGGGGGAGGGGAAGGGAGGGGAAAGGAGGGAGGGGAAAGGGGGGAAGGGGAGGGAGGGGGCGTAATTTATTGGCTCTTAATACCTCCACATTTCCCGCCCGCGCGGACGGAGCGCCCTGGACAAAGGCACTGCACACACACACATACACACACACACACACACAACCCTCCCCTCTCCCCTCCCTCCTCCCTCCCTCCTCCTCCCTCCCTCTGCACACACACAACCCCATTATCCTACGTAAATGCCGCGCGTGTTGACCATTGCAGAGGTCGAATTAATAAAAAAAAAATATATATATATGTATATATACGTGTTCCTATGAGTCCACGGGGGAAAATGAAACACGAAAAGTTCCCAAGTGCACTTTCGTGTCATAATCACATCATCAGGGGAGACACAAGAGAGAAATATGATGTGATTATTACACGAAAGTGCACTTGGGATCTTTTCGTGTTTCATTTTCCCCCTTGGACTCATAGGAATATCTTGATCACGCGCAAAATTGTGATCCTTTCCAATATATATATATATATATATATATATATATATATATATATATATATATATATAGAGGCCATTACAATTCGGGCTCATGAGGCAGAAATGCGCGCGCAGCCGCTTCGTCGACCGAGCCAGAGGTGTGGGTGTGCACTGATCGGTTTTGTGATTTTAACGCAGGGGAAGACGAACAAAATGAAAAATGGTCAATGGTTGTGAGGCCAATAAACGCGCGTTAGAAAAAATGCTCATTCTTACAATGTTGGATCCACTGCCAGCGATCTCCAACCTCTACCTATCTATCTATCTATCTATCTATCTATCTATCTATTTATCTATCTATCTATCTATGTCTATCTCTATCTATTTCTAAGTATCTCTATCTATCTCTCTATCTCTCTACTTCTCTCTCTCTCTCTCTCTCTCTCTCTCTCTCTCTCTCTCTCTCTCTCTCTCTCTCTCTCTCTCTCTCTCTATCAATCTACGTCTCTCTCTCTCTTTCTCTATCTATCTCTAACTATCTCTCTATCTCTTTCTCTGTCTCTATCTAACTCTAAGTATCTCTATCTATCTCTCTATCTCTCTACTTATCTCTCTCTCTCTCTCTCTCTCTCTCTCTCTCTCTCTCTCTCTCTCTCTCTCTCTCTATCTATCTATCTATCTATCTATCAATCTACGTCTCTCTCTCTCTCTTTCTCTATCTATCTCTAACTATCTCTCTATCTCCTTACTTATCTATCTATCTATCAATCTCTCTCTCTCTCTCTCTCTCTCTCTCTCTCTCTCTCTCTCTCTCTCTCTCTCTCTCTCTCTATCTATCTATCTATCTATCTATCTATATATCTATCAATCTACGTCTCTCTCTCTCTCTTTCTCTAACTATCTCTATCTATCTCTCTATCTCCTTACTTATCTCTCTCTCTCTCTCTCTCTCTCTCTCTCTCTCTCTCTCTCTCTCTCTCTCTCTCTCTCCCCAGGTGGGGGGGGGATCGAACGCGGGTCTTAGAATTGCTACCCCCCCCCCCCACCTCCCCCTTTAAAGCACCACTTAGACAAACAAACACATTAGCTTCGATCCTGCCTCGTACATCAGCTGGGGTGAAATTTACGTTCGGGCGCCATGTCCTCGCGGTGGGAAACGGAATTCTTCTGGCTGAGTGTGGCTTAACGGCGCCCATCATACGAAAAAGAATTAACTCATACACATACATACATGCATACATACATACATACATATATACATACATACATACATACATACATACATGCATACATACATACATACATACATACATACATACATACATATATACATACATACTACATACATGCATACATACATACATACATACATACATACATACATACATACATGCATGCATACATACATACATGCATACATACATACATGCATACATACATACATACATACATATATACATACATACATACATACTACATACATGCATACATACATACATACATACATATATACATACATACATACATACTACATACATGCATCATACATACATACATACATACATACATACATACATACATACATATATACATACATACTACATACATGCATACATACATACATACATACATACATACATACATACATACATACATACATACATACATACATACATACATACATACATACATACATACATACATACATACATACATGCATACATACATACATACATACATACATACATACATGTATACATACATACATACACACACATTACATATACGCGCATACGAATGCGTACATAGGAACTGATACATGCCTTTAAACACATACATACGCAAAAATATTCATATACATACCTGGCTATGGATATGAATACACGTATCCACGCATGGTAACTGAATTACGGTGAACTAGAGAGAGAGAAAAAGGCTCACAGAACCAATGGCGTGCCCGCCATGGAAGAGAGAAGAGTAAGGGGCGACTTGATCACAAACCCCTATATGTTCCCACGTCAGCAATGACAGAGGTATGATCGTAAATACCCGGTACGGAACTACCCAAACGAGCATAACGGGTCGTTCAGAGAAAAGGAAAAAAAAAAAAGGAAGATCTGTATGGAAAGAAGAGTTAAAGGATGCGCTCCTCCAGCAGATGGGAAATGGAGATAAGGGGACAACTTAGAAGTGGACGAAATGCTCAGTGCTGACACCATACAGACGATGAAAAAAACTTCAAAAGGCTGACAGTATAGAAGAGTTTAAAAAAAAAATGTCGGCACAGAGGAGTTTAAAAAAATTGTCAGTACAGAGGAGTTTAAAAAAACTGTCAGTACAGAGGAGTTTAAAAAAAACTGTCAGTACAGAGGAGTTTAAAAAAACTGTCAGTACAGAGGAGTTTAAAAAAAACTGTCAGTACAAAGGAGTTTAAAAAAAACTGTCAGTACAGAGGAGTTTAAAAAAAACTGTCAGTACAGAAGAGTTTAAAGAAACTGTCAGTATAGAGGAGTTTAAAAAAACTGTCAGTACAGAGGAGTTTAAAAAAACTGTCAGTGTAGAGGAGTTCAAAAAAACTGTCAGTACAGAGGAGTTTAAAAAAACTGTCAGTACAGAGGAGTTTAAAAAAACTGTCAGTACAGAGGAGTTTAAAAAACTGTCAGTACAGAGGAGTTTAAAAAAAAAATTGTCAGTACAGAGGAGTTTAAAAAAACTGTCAGTACAGAGGAGTTCATAAAACTGTCAGTACAGAGGAGTTTAAAAAAACTGTCAGTATAGAGGAGTTTAAAAAAACTGTCAGTACAGAGGAGTTTAAAAAACTGTCAGTACAGAGGAGTTTAAAAAACTGTCAGTACAGAGGAGATTAAAAAACTGTCAGTACAGAGGAGTTTAAAAAACTGTCAGTACAGAGGAGTTTAAAAAAAAACTGTCAGTACAGAAGAGTTTAAAGAAACTGTCAGTATAGAGGAGTTTACAAAAAAAAAAACTGTCAGTACAAAGGAGTTTAAAAAACTGTCAGTACAGAGGAGTTTAAAAAAAAACTGTCAGTACAGAAGAGTTTAAAAAAAACTGTCAGTACAGAGGAGTTTAAAAAAACTGTCAGTACAGAGGAGTTTAAAAAAACTGTCAGTACAAAGTTTAAAAAATACTGTCGGTACAAAGGAGTTCAAAAAAAAAAAAGTCTGTACAGAAGAGTTTAAAAAAAACTGTCAGTACAAAGGCGTTTAAAAAAACTGTCAGTACAGAGGAGTTTAAAAAAAACTGTCAGTACAGAGGTTTAAAAAAACTGTTGGGGGGTGAGGGAAATTCGTAAAATGGGGTTCTCCCACGAGTATATGATGTGCCTCGCCATACTGAACAGACAGACGGATCAAACTGGTCATCAAAGACGCGCACACGTACGTACATAAGCACACGGATCTGTACGGTCAACGACTCCTCCACGACCACCACGGTCAACGACTCCTCGACCACGGTCAACGACTCCTCCACCACCACGGTCAACGACTCCTCAACCACCACGGTCAACGACACCTCGATAAACAGAATGTAATCAAAATGCATAAAAATATTCCCTCCTTTGTATGACCCCCTTCACGTCGCCTTCCTGGGCCCCCTTCGCATTCTCACCCTTCGCCCTCACACTCCCTCACTCTCCCTCTCCCTCTCCCTCTCCTCTCCTTCCCTCTCCCTTACCACCGACAGAGATCCATGTGGCACATTAAGAATGGACTCTGATTTCTTCCCGAACATTGCGACGCGCCAATAACACGAACAATGGAGTGTTGGTAAGATAGGACGGAATGAGGTGGGGTAGAGATGGGGAGGGAAGGAAGATGGGGGTCGGGGGTCACTGGCAGCTGTACGAGTGATGGAGGAAAGGGAAAGGGGAAGGGAAGAGTCAGATGATGGCTGGAGAAGAGGAGGAGTCCAGTGAAAGACGCTACTGCGGCAAGATATGTGCAGGAAAGACGATATGGGTCCTCCACGTCAATGGGTTTAATTGTGTGGGCGTGAACACCAAGTCTATTACGATGGACCTTTGGAGAATGAAAAGGGTCAGTGTCATCTACCCGCTTGGCTCATGGCCTATGACCTACTATGACCCTGTGACCTAACCAAGTCACAGAGGGTCAAACGAGGTTTAATGACAGATATTTCACAAGACTAATCACAATGGACCAGGGGCCGTATGCAGAGAACTTCTTAGAATGCTTAAGTATGCTTAACCCTAAAGATATCTACTTAACTTTAAGAATTTTGCTAAGCATGTTTCTGAAAGCTGCCCTACGCTTAAGTATTTGCTTAGCAGACGACAAATATTTTGTCCCAAACTGCATTTCATACTTCTTAAATCTTATGCTTAAGTTTTGCTAAGCATCGTGCTTGAGTCCTTCTCTGTGAGGCACTTAAGTCACTTGCTCAGCTAAGCATAAAAATTAAGCAGAAACCTAAGAATTTCTCTGCATACGACCCCTGGGTTTCTAATGTCAACCGTTGGACACACTTCATCACCAGATCCGGTTAACGCCAAGGGGGGGCGGGCAAAACCCCCCCTGTCGAACGAGATGGTGGGGATACGTCCTCACAACACGATATGGGAAGATACGTTATCTATAAACTCCTGCGAGCGAATCACCAACGAAGAGAACTTGTACAATTACTGGATGCGACATGAAAGAGATGATAGGTCAGTAAGGGTCACCCACGGACACTTAAGCAATGTGGAATGACCCTTAGGGGGTAAGGTGATGAGCTCGCTTTTCGTCTGGCCCTCAAGAGTTCGGGGTCATACACCAAGCTATCACGCCCGGTGGTCGTACCATCGTCGTGCTCAAGGGTCGTACCGTCGTGCTCAAGGGTCGTACCCGTCGTGCTCAACGGGTCGTACCGTCGTGCTCAACGGGTCGTACCGTCGTCGTGCTCCATGGTCGTACCGTCGTGCTATAGGGTTGTACCGTCGTGCTCCAGGGTCGTACCGTCGTGCTCAAGGGTCGTCGTACCGTCGTGCTCAAGGGTCGTACCGTCGTGCTCCAGGATCGTACCGTCATGCTATAGGGTTGTACCGTCGTGCTCCAGGGTCGTACCGTCGTGCTCAAGGATCGTACCGTGGTGCTCCAGGGTCGTACCGTCGTAGAGCTCAAGGATCGTACCGCCGTGCTACAGGGTCGTCGTACCATCGTCGTACTCAAGGATCGTACCATCGTCGTGCTCAAGGATCGTACCGTCGTCGTACTCAAGAATCGTACCATCGTCGTGCTCCAGGATCGTACCGTCGTCGTGCTCCAGGGTCGTCGTACCGTCGTACTCAACGGGTCGTACCGTGGTGCTCCAGGATCGTACCGCCGTCGTGCTCCAGGGTCGTACCGTCGTGCTCAAGGATCGTACCGTGGTGCTCCAGGGTCGTACCGTCGTAATGCTCAAGGATCGTACCATCATCGTGCTCAAGGATCGTACCGTCGTAGAGCTCAAGGATCGTACCGCCGTGCTACAGGGTCGTCGTACCGTCGTCGTACTCCAGGATCGTACCGTCGTCGTGCTCCAGGGTCGTCGTACCGTCGTGCTCAACGGGTCGTAAGTGTCAAATGTTTGCGTCATCACACCACCAGGGAACACAACAAGACGCGACCCGAGGGATGTGTTTTGATGCATGACACATCAGCTGTTCCTGTCTGGCCAGACCATCAGCTGACTGAGTAAACAAACGAGGTTTTCCCCCACAGCTGGTGGGCTGGAACATATGTTTCCGGTTCACACTCGAATCCCCTAATGATCTTAATGATTTTCCTGAATAATGACGTACGCTCACAAACACACACACACACACACACACACACACACACACACACACATACACTCTTTTTGCATGAATTTTGTCTATGATGACATATGTTAGAAGCAGTGAAAAGTTTTTATCGAGGATGTATGGCATGTGTACGTGTAGGAAGAGAGGAAAGTGATTGGTTCTCAGTGAATGTAGGTTTGTGGCAGGGCTGTGTGATGTCTCCATGGTTGTTTAATTTGTTTATGGATGGAGTTGTTAGGGAGGTAAATGCAAGAGTTTTGGAAAGAGGGGCAAGTATGAAGTCTGTTGGGGATGAGAGAGCTTGGGAAGTGAGTCAGTTGTTGTTCGCTGATGATACAGCGCTGGTGGCTGATTCATGTGAGAAACTGCAGAAGCTGGTGACTGAGTTTGGTAAAGTGTGTGAAAGAAGAAAGTTAAGAGTAAATGTGAATAAGAGCAAGGTTATTAGGTACAGTAGGGTTGAGGGTCAAGTCAATTGGGAGGTAAGTTTGAATGGAGAAAAACTGGAGGAAGTAAAGTGTTTTAGACATCTGGGAGTGGATCTGGCAGCGGATGGAACCATGGAAGCGGAAGTGGATCATAGGGTGGGGGAGGAGGCGAAAATCCTGGGGGCCTTGAAGAATGTGTGGAAGTCGAGAACATTATCTCGGAAAGCAAAAATGGGTATGTTTGAAGGAATAGTGGTTCCAACAATGTTGTATGGTTGCGAGGCGTGAGCTATGGATAGAGTTGTGCGCAGGAGGATGGATGTGCTGGAAATGAGATGTTTGAGGACAATGTGTGGTGTGAGGTGGTTTGATCGAGTGAGTAACGTAAGGGTAAGAGAGATGTGTGGAAATAAAAAGAGCGTGGTTGAGAGAGCAGAAGAGGGTGTTTTGAAGTGGTTTGGGCACATGGAGAGAATGAGTGAGGAAAGATTGACCAAGAGGATATATGTGTCGGAGGTGGAGGGAACGAGGAGAAGAGGGAGACCAAATTGGAGGTGGAAAGATGGAGTGAAAAAGATTTTGTGTGATCGGGGCGTGAACATGCAGGAGGGTGAAAGGAGGGCAAGGAATAGAGTGAATTGGATCGATGTGGTATACCGGGGTTGACGTGCTGTCAGTGGATTGAATCAGGGCATGTGAAGCGTCTGGGGTAAACCATGGAAAGCTGTGTAGGTATGTATATTTGTGTGTGTGGACGTATGTATATACATGTGTATGGGGGTGGGTTGGGCCATTTCTTTCGTCTGTTTCCTTGCGCTACCTCGCAAACGCGGGAGACAGCGACAAAGCAAAAGAAAAAAAAAGAAAAAAAAAAAAATATATATATATATATATATATATATATATATATATATATACATAAGTATATATATATATATACATAAGTATACTTATGTAAGCAGGAGAGATGGCCAGAGAGCGTTATTGGATTACGTGTTAATTGACAGGCGTGCGAAAGAGAGACTTTTGGATGTTAATGTGCTGAGAGGTGCAACTGGAGGGATGTCTGATCATTATCTTGTGGAGGCTAAGGTGAAGATTAGTAAGGGTTTTCAGAAAAGAGGAGTGAATGTTGGGGTGAAGAAGGTGGTGAGAGTAAGTGAGCTTGGGAAGGAGACCTGTGTGGGGAAGTACCAGGAGAGACTGTGTACAGAATGGAAAAAGGTGAGAACAATGGAAGTAAGGGGAGTGGGGGAGGAATGGGATGTATTTAGGGAATCAGTGATGGATTGCGCAAAAGATGCTTGTGGCATGAGAAGAGTGGGAGGTGGGCTGTTTAGAAAGGGTAGTGAGTGGTGGGATGAAGAAGTAAGAGTATTAGTGAAAGAGAAGAGAGAGGCATTTGGACGATTTTTGCAGGGAAAAAATGCAATTGAGTGGGAGAAGTATAAAAGAAAGAGACAGGAGGTCAAGAGAAAGGTGCAAGAGGTGAAAAAAAGGGCAAATGAGAGTTGGGGTGAGAGACTATCAGTAAATTTTAGGGAGAATAAAAAGATGTTCTGGAAGGAGGTAAATAGGGTGCGTAAGACAAGGGAGCAAATGGGAACTTCAGTGAAGGGCGTAAATGGGGAGGTGATAACAAGTAGTGGTGATGTGAGAAGGAGATGGAATGAGTATTTTGAAGGTTTGTTGAATGTGTCTGATGACAGAGTGGCAGATATAGGGTGTTTTGGTCGTGGTGGTGTGCAAAGTGAGAGGGTTAGGGAAAATGATTTGGTAAACAGAGAAGAGGTAGTAAAAGCTTTGCGGAAGATGAAAGCCGGCAAGGCAGCAGGTTTGGATGGTATTGCAGTGGAATTTATTAAAAAAGGGGGTGACTGTATTGTTGACTGGTTGGTAAGGTTATTTAATGTATGTATGACTCATGGTGAGGTGCCTGAGGATTGGCGGAATGCGTGCATAGTGCCATTGTACAAAGGCAAAGGGGATAAGAGTGAGTGCTCAAATTACAGAGGTATAAGTTTGTTGAGTATTCCTGGTAAACTATATGGGAGGGTATTGATTGAGAGGGTGAAGGCATGTACAGAGCATCAGATTGGGGAAGAGCAGTGCGGTTTCAGAAGTGGTAGAGGATGTGTGGATCAGGTGTTTGCTTTGAAGAATGTATGTGAGAAATACTTAGAAAAGCAAATGGATTTGTATGTAGCATTTATGGATCTGGAGAAGGCATATGATAGAGTTGATAGAGATGCTCTGTGGAAGGTATTAAGAATATATGGTGTGGGAGGCAAGTTGTTAGAAGCAGTGAAAAGTTTTTATCGAGGATGTAAGGCATGTGTACGTGTAGGAAGAGAGGAAAGTGATTGGTTCTCAGTGAATGTAGGTTTGCGGCAGGGGTGTGTGATGTCTCCATGGTTGTTTAATTTGTTTATGGATGGGGTTGTTAGGGAGGTAAATGCAAGAGTCCTGGAAAGAGGGGCAAGTATGAAGTCTGTTGGGGATGAGAGAGCTTGGGAAGTGAGTCAGTTGTTGTTCGCTGATGATACAGCGCTGGTGGCTGATTCATGTGAGAAACTGCAGAAGCTGGTGACTGAGTTTGGTAAAGTGTGTGGAAGAAGAAAGTTAAGAGTAAATGTGAATAAGAGCAAGGTTATTAGGTACAGTAGGGTTGAGGGTCAAGTCAATTGGGAGGTGAGTTTGAATGGAGAAAAACTGGAGGAAGTGAAGTGTTTTAGATATCTGGGAGTGGATCTGTCAGCGGATGGAACCATGGAAGCGGAAGTGGATCATAGGGTGGGGGAGGGGGCGAAAATTTTGGGAGCCTTGAAAAATGTGTGGAAGTCGAGAACATTATCTCGGAAAGCAAAAATGGGTATGTTTGAAGGAATAGTGGTTCCAACAATGTTGTATGGTTGCGAGGCGTGGGCTATGGATAGAGTTGTGCGCAGGAGGATGGATGTGCTGGAAATGAGATGTTTGAGGACAATGTGTGGTGTGAGGTGGTTTGATCGAGTAAGTAACGTAAGGGTAAGAGAGATGTGTGGAAATAAAAAGAGCGTGGTTGAGAGAGTAGAAGAGGGTGTTTTGAAATGGTTTGGTCACATGGAGAGAATGAGTGAGGAAAGATTGACCAAGAGGATATATGTGTCGGAGGTGGAGGGAACGAGGAGAAGAGGGAGACCAAATTGGAGGTGGAAAGATGGAGTGAAAAAGATTTTGTGTGATTGGGGCCTGAACATGCAGGAGGGTGAAAGGAGGGCAAGGAATAGAGTGAATTGGAGCGATGTGGTATACAGGGGTTGACGTGTTGTCAGTGGATTGAATCAGGGCATGTGAAGCGTCTGGGGTAAACCATGGAAAGCTGTGTAGGTATGTATATTTGCGTGTGTGGACGTGTGTATATACATGTGTATGGGGGGGGTTGGGCCATTTCTTTCGTCTGTTTCCTCGCGCTACCTCGCAAACGCGGGAGACAGCGACAAAGCAAAAGAAAAAAAAAAAAAAAAAAAAAAAATATATATATATATATATATATATATATATATATATATATATATATATATATATATTCCTATGACTCCACGGGGAAAATGAAACACGAAAAGTTCCCAAGTGCACTTTCGTGTAATAATCACATCATCAGGGGAGACACAAGAGAGAAATGGGAATGAATAAAGGCAGACAGTGTGAATTGTGTGCATGGGTATATATGTATGTGTCTGTGTGTGTATATATATGTGTACATTGAGATGTATAGGTATGTATATTTGCGTGTGTGGACGTGTATGTATATACATGTGTATGTGGGTGAGTTGGGCCATTCTTTCGTCTGTTTCCTTGCGCTACCTCGCTCACGCGGGAGACAGCGACTAAGTATAATAAATAAATAAATAAATTTAACTCTTACGTATTTATGAAGGATCCAACTTTCCATTAACTTTGTGTTTACTTTACAACCAGATCTTAGTAAAGTACACATCAGCCCAGAGGTGGAACGAACCACAGTGAAACGAACCACAATGAACCACACTGGAACGAACCACAACGAACCACACTGGAACGAACCACAACGAACCACACTGGAACGAACCACAACGAACCACACTGGAACAAAGCACAACGAACCACACTGAAACGAACCACAACGAACCACACCGGAAAAAACCACAACGAACCACACTGGAACGAACCACAACGAACCACACTGGAACGAACCACAACGAACCACACTGGAACAAAGCACAACGAACCACACTGAAACGAACCACAACGAACCACACCGGAAAAAACCACAACGAACCACACTGGAACGAACCACAACGAACCACACTGGAACGAACCACAATGAACCACACTGGAACGAACCACAACGAACCACACTGGAACGAACCACAATGAACCACACTGAAACGAACCACAACGAACCACATTGAAACGAACCACAACGAACCACACTGGAACGAACCACTCTATAAAACCCGTAAAACTCGAGAAACTGTCTGTTTAAATATCTATTCTATGCCACGACTTTACCATTTCTAGACCGACCGAGGACATAAAACTGGTTTTCTCTTCATCAGTTTACCATTAAATGTATAGTTTGCTTTTTTTGTTTGGCTCTGGTTTTACAGCAGAACGCACGATAGAATCACATCAGACGCCCACAACTCCGGCGTGAGGGAAAGAGAGGCACAGACACCGACCTCCAAAAGCAATAGTGGATCTGTCTCTTTGGAGTGACCAACCCCCCCTCCCTCCCTCATTTTCGTAGAGGACCCCACTGAGTCGTTTTCCCATCCCTCGTCCACATGGGCGACCATCTGTGGCCGTGGCTGCTTTCCTAGGTGTGGAAGGGGTGGAGAGAAGGTGGAAGGGGTGGAAGTGTCGCTCTTAACCACCCATCTCTCACTCTCGTTGTCTATTCTCGTCTATCCTTTCCCCTGGGACGTAATGGGACCTCGAGTGTGCACTTTCGTGTCATAATCACATTATCAGGGGAGACGCAAGAGAGAAATATAACAGTCAGTTGATATACAAGGAAGAGAAGTAGCTAGGACGCCATTTGGTAAACTATATATGTATACATAAGTTCCCAAGTGCACTTTCGTGTCATAATCACATCATCAAGAGAGACACAAGAGAGAAATATAACAGTCAGTTGATATACATCGAAGAGACGTAGCTAGGGCGCCATTTGGTAAACTATATATTTATACATTAGTTCCCAAGTGCACTTTCGTGTCATAATCACATCATCAGGGGGAGATACAAGAGAGAAATATAACAGTCAGTTGATATACAAGGAGCGAGCCATTCTGACCTATCATACCATCCTTCAGGACATGTACGACGAGGCTTGCATCATCAGCAGTGGACGGAAAGGAGTACAACTCCCTCTCCCCAAATGAACTCCATCCTTTCCCAGCAACTGTATGTCTTACTTGCAACAACTTCAAACTCATTTCTATAGTTAACCACCTGTTTCTCTCCCCCCACTAGCCAGTGTATTTCTCTAACTGGTATAGACCAAGTGCTTCATCTAACCTCTTCTAACTCGATAGACCAGATTCTAACCTCTCCTTAGCGTGTACTTAGTACAAACGCAATGATAATTGGCTTTGGCGAATTAAAGAAACTTTTCTCAATCTATTCCTTGAATACAGAAGTCATTACCTCACAATAAGGGGAATAATTGGGCCTGTAAAACTGGGTGTTTAATGAGCCATTAGCATCATGGGTACACAATTAAATGGGGGGGTTCAATTACGGCCTGATTTCCTATGCTGTGAGGCCAAAATATGCCATCTTAATCACCAATTAGAAGCGTGGCTTCGCTCTGTATTCCTACAAACCCTCTTGGACGGGTCAAAAAAGCGATAAAGCCCTTGAAACTAAGTCTGAATTTCGACCTTAATGGGTGAATAACATTGGCCTTCAGATAACAGTAAACCACGAGTGTCTCATTAGGGTCAATATGGCACACAACAGTGACTAGTATGGCACTGTCTGCAATGCCACGATGCCATATAGCACATAAGACCGATTACCATATACGGTTTACCTGCCAAACGCACCTTTGATTGTAAACAGCTATTTTGTTTACGTTCTTGAAGATATACATATGGATACATGTAAATGTATACATGTATGTATACTTTCGCGTATAGTATTCCCATAGGAGTGTGCCCATTAATACACATGTCTATGCATACGTATTCACACACACACACACACACACACACACACACACACACACACACACACACACACACACACACACATATATATATATATATATATATATATATATATATATATATATATATATATATATATATATATATATATATATATATATTATCCCTGGGGATAAGGGAGAAAGAATACTTGCCATGTATTCCCTGCGTGTCGTAGAAGGCGACTAAAAGGGGAGGGAGCGGGGGGCTGGAAATCCTCCCCTCACTTTTTTTTTTTAATTTTCCAAAAGGAACAGAGAAGGGGGCCAAGTGAGGATATTCCCTCAAAGGCCCAGTCCTCTGTTCTTAACGCCACCTCGCTAACGCGGGAAATGACGAACAGTATGAAAGAAAGAAAATATATATATATATATATATATATATATATATATATATATATATATATATATATATATATATATAGAGAGAGAGAGAGAGAGAGAGAGAGAGAGAGAGAGATAGATGTTGATAGATAGATGATAGAGAGATAGACATACCATTCTCTCTCGATATATCTATCCTTCTCATCTCTTCTTCTGATCTCTCTGTAGCATCTCTAAAAAAACCTTCAAAAGAAAATACTTCAAACACATATATTTCCACACAGTCTCACAGCGGAAACACACATACAAACATACAAACACCAACAGAGTCATATCCAGGTGGGGGAAAAAAAAAAAAGAGAAATAGATAATAAGTTTACTGTTTCTAATTAACGCCAAGAGAGGTCTCTTAAATACTGCCATAGACCAATGTAATTTATTTTTTCTTCCTCTTTTTTTTTTTTCAGTAATGTCTAGGACGCGTCTCATCCCCCCCCCCCCCCCCCCCCCCACACACACACACACACAACTCGGTCGTAAATAAGAAAATATGAAGCATCCGGCAACACTTCCCAGGACGAGTTGCCAGGTCATGTTTTTTTTTTTCTCCATTTTATTTTTTTTTTTTTCTCTTTTTTTTTTGCGCCAATGTCATTAAGGATTTCCCACTACCAGTGTTGTTAAGGATTTCCAACGCTTTTGATGTGTTTTATGTGTTTCCCCCCCCAACTAAGGTTTATCTTTTCTTTTATTTATTTTATTGACTACAATGCATGTTTTTATATCTCTCTGTTACGTAATTGTGGTTGATGGCGAACTATTCAAGTATATAGATATAGATAGATAGATAGATAGATAGATAGATAGATAGATAGATAGAATGATAGATAGGTATAGATAGATAAATAGATAGAATGATAGAAAGATAGATAGTTAGATAGATAAAGATAGACAGACAGACAGACAGACAGATAGACTGACTTAGACATAGAGATAGATAGATAGATAGATAGATAGATAGATAGATAGATAGATACCATATTTTCTAGTTTTTCTGGCGGGTAAGATTTTACTGGAAATGAAAAGTCTTTTTCATTAGGCCATGTTCACTTGCTCTAGAAGTAGGTGTTCTAGAATTTTTTTTCTTTAACCCACAGATAACCTAACTCTAGGAAAATTCATATTCACAAAAAGTTTTCACTCTAGATAAGTCTCATCTTATACGTCTTGCTCTAGAAATTATTTTTCTAGAAAAAAAAATAATCTTTTTCTAGAAATGGTCACCTTGTCCAATCTTGCTCTAGAAGACCATCGGCCCCTAGTCGGTCGCCTTCAATGTCTCACTCACCTAGAAAGGCGTGACCTAGCCTCTGTCACTCTAGAACAACCTAGCCAGAAGGAAACCCTGATCTAGAATGCTTTGACTAGGAAATTCGTTCCCTAGAAAATGCTCAACGAACCCTCTCTCTCTCTCTCTCTCTCTCTCTCTCTCTCTCTCTCTCTCTCTCTCTCTCTCTCTCTCTATCTATCTCTCTCTCTCTCTCTCTCTCTCTCTCTCTCTCTCTCTCTATCTATCTATCTATCTATCTCTCTATCCATCTCTCTCTCTCTCTCTCTCTCTCTCTCTCTCTCTCTCTCTCTCTCTCTCTCTCTCTCTCTCTCTCTCTCTCTCTCTCTCACCAACCTCATCAACTAGAGAAGACGTGACTCTAGGGAGAGCACTACTAGCTTTCGGGAGACCCAACTCTAGAGAGTGTGTTTCTAGAGAGACCCGTCCTGGAAGAGGTGGTTAGCCAACATTCCAGGACCTCCCCCCTGCCAGACTGTCTTCCAGGATGATGTACGTTCCAGGATGATGTACGTTCCAGGATGATGTACGTTCCAGGATGATGTACGTTCCAGGATGATGTACGTTCCAGAATATTGTGTTCCAGGATGATGTACGTTCCAGAATATTGTGTTCCAGGATGATGTACGTTCCAGAATATTGTGTTCCAGGTTGATGCACGTTCCAGAATATTGTGTTCCAGGTTGATGCACGTTCCAGAATATTGTGTTCCAGGTTGATGCACGTTCCAGAATATTGTGTTCCAGGTTGATGTACGTTCCAGAATATTGTGTTCCAGGTTGATGTACGTTCCAGAATATTGTGTTCCAGGATGATGTACGTTCCAGAATATTGTGTTCCAGGTTGATGTACGTTCCAGGATGATGTACGTTCCAGGATGATGTACGTTCCAGGATGATGTACGTTCCAGAATATTGTGTTCCAGGATGATGCACGTTCCAGAATATTGTGTTCCAGGATGATGTACGTTCCAGAATATTGTGTTCCAGGATGATGTACGTTCCAGAATATTGTGTTCCAGGATGATGTACGTTCCAGAATATTGTGTTCCAGGTTGATGTACGTTCCAGGATGATGTACGTTCCAGGATGATGTACGTTCCAGAATATTGTGTTCCAGGATGATGTACGTTCCAGAATATTGTGTTCCAGGATGATGCACGTTCCAGGATGATGTACGTTCCAGAATATTGTGTTCCAGGATGATGTACGTTCCAGAATATTGTGTTCCAGGATGATGCACGTTCCAGAATATTGTGTTCCAGGATGATGCACGTTCCAGAATATTGTGTTCCAGGATGATGCACGTTCCAGAATATTGTGTTCCAGGATGATGTACGTTCCAGAATATTGTGTTCCAGGTTGATGCACGTTCCAGAATATTGTGTTCCAGGTTGATGTACGTTCCAGAATATTGTGTTCCAGGATGATGTACGTTCCAGAATATTGTGTTCCAGGTTGATGCACGTTCCAGAATATTGTGTTCCAGGTTGATGCACGTTCCAGAATATTGTGTTCCAGGTTGATGCACGTTCCAGAATATTGTGTTCCAGGATGATGCACGTTCCAGAATATTGTGTTCCAGGTTGATGTACGTTCCAGAATATTGTGTTCCAGGATGATGCACGTTCCAGAATATTGTGTTCCAGGTTGATGTACGTTCCAGAATATTGTGTTCCAGGTTGATGCACGTTCCAGAATATTGTGTTCCAGGTTGATGTACGTTCCAGAATATTGTGTTCCAGGATGATGTACGTTCCAGAATATTGTGTTCCAGGATGATGTACGTTCCAGAATATTGTGTTCCAGGATGATGCACGTTCCAGAATATTGTGTTCCAGGTTGATGTACGTTCCAGAATATTGTGTTCCAGGTTGATGTACGTTCCAGAATATTGTGTTCCAGGTTGATGTACGTTCCAGAATATTGTGTTCCAGGATGATGTACGTTCCAGAATATTGTGTTCCAGGTTGATGTACGTTCCAGAATATTGTGTTCCAGGATGATGTACGTTCCAGAATATTGTGTTCCAGGTTGATGCACGTTCCAGAATATTGTGTTCCAGGCTGATGTACGTTCCAGAATATTGTGTTCCAGGTTGATGTACGTTCCAGAATATTGTGTTCCAGGTTGATGTACGTTCCAGAATATTGTGTTCCAGGTTGATGTACGTTCCAGAATATTGTGTTCCAGGATGATGCACGTTCCAGAATATTGTGTTCCAGGTTGATGTACGTTCCAGAATATTGTGTTCCAGGATGATGCACGTTCCAGAATATTGTGTTCCAGGATGATGCACGTTCCAGAATATTGTGTTCCAGGATGATGCACGTTCCAGAATATTGTGTTCCAGGTTGATGCACGTTCCAGAATATTGTGTTCCAGGATGATGTACGTTCCAGAATATTGTGTTCTAGGATGATGCACGTTCCAGAATATTGTGTTCCAGGTTGATGCACGTTCCAGAATATTGTGTTCCAGGTTGATGCACGTTCCAGAATATTGTGTTCCAGAATATTGTGTTCACAGGCTGATGCACGTTCCAGAATACTTGTGTTCCAGGATGATGCACGTTCCAGAATATTGTGTTCCAGGATGATGCACGTTCCAGAATATTGTGTTCCAGGTTGATGCACGTTCCAAGAATATTGTGTTCCAGGATGATGCACGTTCCAGAATATTGTGTTCCAGGTTGATGCACGTTCCAGAATATTGTGTTCCAGGATGATGCACGTTCCAGAATATTGTGTTCCAGGTTGATGCACGTTCCAGAATATTGTGTTCCAGGATGATGCACGTTCCAGAATATTGTGTTCCAGGTTGATGTACGTTCAGAATATTGTGTTCAGGATGATGCACGTTCCAGAATATCTGTGTTCCAGGATGACTGCACGTTCCAGAACTATTGTGTTCCAGGGCTGTGCACTTCCAGAATATTGTGTTCAAGGTTGATGCACGTTCCAGAATATTGTGTTCCAGGATGATGCACGTTCCAGAATATTGTGTTCCAGGATGATGTACGTTCCAGAATATTGTGTTCAAGGATGATGCACGTTCCAGAATATTGTGTTCCAGGTTGATGCACGTTCCAGAATATTGTGTTCCAGGTTGTTGTACGTTCCAGAATATTGTGTTCCAGGTTGATGCACGTTCCAGAATATTGTGTTCCAGGTTGATGTACGTTCCAGAATATTGTGTTCCAGGATGATGCACGTTCCAGAATATTGTGTTCCAGGATGATGCACGTTCCAGAATATTGTGTTCCAGGTTGATGCACGTTCCAGAATATTGTGTTCCAGGTTGATGTACGTTCCAGAATATTGTGTTCCAGGTTGATGCACGTTCCAGAATATTGTGTTCCAGGATGATGCACGTTCCAGAATATTGTGTTCCAGGTTGATGCACGTTCCAGAATATTGTGTTCCAGGTTGATGCACGTTCCAGAATATTGTGTTCCAGGATGATGCACGTTCCAGTATATTGTGTTCCAGGATGATGCACGTTCCAGAATATTGTGTTCCAGGTTGATGTACGTTCCAGAATATTGTGTTCCAGGATGATGTACGTTCCAGAATATTGTGTTCCAGGTTGATGCACGTTCCAGAATATTGTGTTCCAGGATGATGCACGTTCCAGAATATTGTGTTCCAGGATGATGCACGTTCCAGAATATTGTGTTCCAGGTTGATGTACGTTCCAGAATATTGTGTTCCAGGTTGATGCACGTTCCAGTATATTGTGTTCCAGGTTGATGTACGTTCCAGAATATTGTGTTCCAGGTTGATGCACGTTCCAGAATATTGTGTTCCAGGATGATGCACGTTCCAGAATATTGTGTTCCAGGATGATGCACGTTCCAGAATATTGTGTTCCAGGTTGATGTACGTTCCAGAATATTGTGTTCCAGGATGATGCACGTTCCAGAATATTGTGTTCCAGGATGATGCACGTTCCAGAAGTATTGTGTCCAGATGCATCTGGGCTGGAGAGATCATTATCTCTGTCCCCTGGAATTCCATAAGACTGTTTTCCAGGCCTTCCTTGGCCTTCCAGGCTAGAACCTTCATCATGATAAGCCCCTGGAATTCCATAACACTGTGTGTTGCAGTCTTCCTTTCCAATCCTCTTCCAGACTATTGAGTTCCAAGCTAGAAAACTCATCATATTCTTATCCTCTGAAATCCCATAATGCTGTGTTCCAGTCTTCTTTTGCGTTCCAGGTTGTCTTCCTACAGGCTATTGGGTTCCAGTTTATTTGGGGGAGGAGGAAAGAGGGGGGGGAGCTGGAAGAAAGCAGCAATCACATGGAGCAGGTCTGGAATCCTTTTTATGTTGGATTTAACATCCCTTTCTTGGCAGGGAGACGATGACGGTCGGGTCGTAAAGTTCCTGTGCTCTGGAAAAGGGAGAGAGAGAGAGAGAGAGAGAGAGAGAGAGAGAGAGAGAGAGAGAGAGAGAGAGAGAGAGAGAGAGAGAGAGAGAGAGGGGGGAGAGAGAGAGAGTTATAGAAGCGGTGCAAAAGACGGACGGGTCTCGCTAATGGCATCAAGAAAGATGGAAAAAGAGATGGATTGAAAAAAAGAAAAAAAAATGAATCAAAGAAAAATCGAAATCTTGTGAGGATGGGAAACAAAAAAGAAGTAAATATCATTCAAGGTTAAGAAGATACGGAAGGGTAAGGAAGGGAAATGGTCAGTGGAAGGGGAGAGATGAGAGGAAAGGCGAGAACAGAAGGACGGAGGAAGAGGGATAGAGGGAAAAGTAAATATCTAAATGGAAAAGGAAACAGTGATCAATGTTACTGTGTTTGACATCCACCCTCCCCCCATCCCAACCGTCTCAGCATTCGCTCTCTCTCTCTCTCTCTCTCTCTCTCTCTCTCTCTCTCTCTCTCTCTCTCTCTCTCTCTCTCTCTCTCTCTCTCTCTCTCTCTCAACCACGTCAGCAGTACGAAGGCAAGAGTGGAAGCACAGCACGAATAACAGACTGGGAAGTAGGGTCTTCCACCTTCCCCTTCCTCCCCATGGCGATACCCATGAATGAATGGCCTTGTTATACATATATGTATTAATCAGCTGTGGGTCTGTGATGGCTGACAACATGAGAGGGATGAGGTGAATTGGTGCTGACAGCTGACAGCAGTGGAGGGACGAGACTAGATGTGTTGGCAGCTGACGACAGTGGAAGGGACTGGATCAACTGCGTCAAAAACGGGTTCTAACAAAGGAGTTGATGTCGCGGTGGTTCGCTGCCTTCAATGGCTTTAGGTCAACGAGGGTCATTTGCCCCACATCACGGGTTTAACGAAGCTCACGTCCCCCACATCACGGGTTAATAAGGTCGTGTCTCCTATGTCAGCGCCCTCGTTAAAACGGATGGGGAACCACCACTCTGGGGGACTACGGGGCCGCTCAAATTCCAATAGAGTTTCTCTTTTTTTTTTTTCTAGGTGAGACTCCGGTTGTCGCATCACGTTTCGATAGATCGTCTTCTCATTTTTTTTTTTTTCTAGGCGAGCCTCCAGCTGTGCAACAGGTTCCAATAGACTGTTCTCTTCTTTTTTTTTCCTAGGTGAGCCTCTAGCTGTGCAAGAGGTTCCAATAGACTGTCCTCTTCTTTTTTTTTCCTAGGTGAGCCTCCAGCTGCGCAACAGGTTCCAATAGACTGTTCTCTTCTTTTTTTTCCTAGATGAGCCTCCAGCTGTGCAACAGGTTCCAATAGACTGTCCTCTTCTTTTTTTTTCCTAGGTGAGCCTCCAGCTGTGCAACAGGTTCCAATAGACTGTCCTCTTCTTTTTTTTTCCTAGGTGAGCCTCCAGCTGCGCAACAGGTTCCAATAGACTGTCCTTTATTTTCTCTAGGTGAGACTCCAGCTGACGTATCAAGTTCTGATATAGTTTCTCCTTTATTTGTTTTTCCCAGGTGAGACTCCGGCTGTCGCAGCGAAGGCCCATAAAGTCTCTGGCACAACCGTTTTGTTTAGGTCTTGTGTTTATTTGTCCAGTTATAGAAAAAAGGGGTTTTGCTTGCACAAGGGGCAAATGCAAGCATATATAATAGATTAGTTGAAAGCTGTACACTAGATACGTTAAAGAATAGACATGATAGATACTTTGCTTCGGGTCCACCACGAATTGCATTAGTTTGTGCCTCCTCAGGCACAATGACAATTTGAAGTACTGTTTCGAATTCCCTGTGTGCCTTCCAACTTTTACCAGACAGATGTGTGAGTTTCTGAATGTCTTCCACTCTCATAAAACAGCTTCGAAAGAACCCATCCACCAGGGGGTCTGTGTGCCGTTCGAATCCCTTCGTATTCCCTTGTCTTCACAGACACACACACACACACTTCATCCTCAACCTTAATACGAGAGAGCAAAAGTCGTGTCTACCACAACCCTACGACTCTTTCCCTCTACCTTCCCTCAATCTATGACATCCCTCCCAAAAAAAGGCCACGCCCTTCGTGGAGAAGTCCCTCTCCTTCTTCTCCCGCGTTGTATATATATATATATATATATTGATGACTTTTCCCATATGAACCAATAATTCAGAGCCGTGACGGGAATGAGGGGCGTGTTACCCTGTTTATAACAACACCTATAACATAGCTCATTGGTTGTGGCTAAGGTCGTTAAACCACACGCCCTGTAGAACTAGGAGGGAGAGGTGTGTGTGTGTGTGTGGAGGCAGTATTTTTACCACCGTGTGTCGCACACACACACACACAGGGGTCGCTCCCCGCGGTAACCTCCAGTGGCCTGTGGTAATGAGGAGGTTACGCCAGCACAAACACCAACTGTCCGTGTGGACCGTGAAATTGAATTCCCTCCACGCCTGGAGCAGCCTCCATAGACTAGTCATCCGTGAAAGACATTGTATCAATACGCAACCATATATTCTCAACGAGCCATTCCACCAGTCTGAAGTTTCGTATGCCTGTAGTCCTGTCTGACGAAGTCGTCTGGAGCAGACGTCATGTCTGAAGTAACACAGGACTGAATGACTTCAGTCTGGCCAGTTAATACTAGTGATGCTTACACGACAGAGAAATGGTAGATTATCTTTTGAGTTGTGCTGTATATCAGTGACCCCCCCATATTTACGCACTGGTAGGCGTATTTAGCGTAGTAGTTTACGCCAGGGCGATCTCGTCTCACTGTCCATGTTGGGTGGGGCGTAATGTGGCTTGGCGCGATACTGATCAACCAGGCGCTTACTCCAGCCATATATCCTTCCTTTATATCCACTGTACCTCATCATTCGCTCCGCTTTCCCCTCATGAGGGACTATGAACCACCTCATTAACGCCTCACAGTGCCTCACAGTCATGGACCCGCGGAGGGAAGAAGGGCGTGTCGTGGGATGATTCTCGAATGCAACTCACAAAACACCGGAGAGATATCATATTTTTTTTTTTTTCCTCCCTAACGCACTCCTACCTCAAGCTGTGCCTCCTCCTTCCCCGATACACTCGCTCACGTGACTCGCCATCCATCGTTAACCAACGTGGGTTGACCACCGCTGACCAGCGCTCGGTTCGGTGCACGAAAACCGGTTGTGGTAAGTTCGCATCGGTCATGTTTTACAATCACTTGCGCTAGACATGACCCAATATATGTGTGGGTTGTACCCCATATCGGTAAGACATACGATCCTCCCCCTGGCGTGTGTGTGTGTGTGTGTGTGTGTGTGTGATGGAGGTGCCACTGTTGATGGAACTGAAGGTCTGGTCATCTCAGTGGAACACACCCCCTCCCCCATGTATACAGTTCCCATAGGTTAAGTGTCAGTGGTGATAATGGGGTTGCTTCTCTTGTGGTTGTGGAGCGACTTAAAAATTCACGTAGCGACACCACTCAGCGTTGGGTCCGCCACGCCATTGGTCGGGGAGTGTTTCATCTATCCACCCCTGGTCTGAAAATCGGCCCCCTCTCCACCCCAACCCTGGTCTGAAAATCGGCCCCCTCTCCACCCCAACCCTGGTCTGAAAATCGACCCCCTATCCACCCTGGTCTGAAAATCGACCCCCTATCCACCCGACCCCTGGTCTGAAAATCGACCCCCTATCCACCCCAACCCTGCTCTGAAAATCGGCCCCCTCTCCACCCCAACCCTGCTCTGAAAATCGGCCCCCTATCCACAGCGGGAGCCTAGCACGACGCTCCTATCTACCCTGGGAGATCCGTGTGATCGCTCTCCACTGAAAGTGGTAAGAAGTGTTGAAGACCCCCTTCCATTTTCCCCCTCTCCAGTGTCATCTATCTCTCTCTCCAGTGGAGCAACAGTTGAATCTATTTACCACCTGTTTGGACACTCTCCTCCTTACCTTAGCATTATCTTGCCCAACCCTCAAAAAGGGGGGGGGGGGGGGGGGGAAGCGCCCCACTCCACCCACTGACATAACCTATGGGAACTGTGTACATGGGGGAGGGTGTGTGTGTGTGTGTACCACTGAGATGACCAGGCCTTCAGTTCCATCAACAGTGGCACCTCCATCACACACACACACACACACACACACACACACACACACACACACACACACACACACAAGGTTCAGAAACTACATCATATCGTACAACAGAATCGTATTATAATCTCGCATGCAGATACACATGCTTATAACACAAGTGTAACAATTGACTATCTACATAATCTACTCTCTACTCTACCCGTAACTCACTCGGGGATAGATATATAGGTAGATAAATTGAGAGGGGATGGAATCACATCCAATTTCTCATAGATAACAGAAGTGATAATGTAATTTCAGTTATTCATAGATACAATATCGATAGAAATGTAATTACCTTCAATTACTTTTAGATACAGGACTTGATAGAGACGTAATTACATTACTGATACAAAATTCAATTGAGATGTAATTACATTCAATTACTTATCTACGTATAGTGAAAGCCCGAAATATCTATCGTAAATGATGACGTCATTCGTTGTGGCGAGCCTCAGAGATTACGTTCTGACACGAGGCATCTCTCCTACATAACGCTATAGTCATATAACGCAATATACATACCGTTAACGAACTCTTCTAACTTTTTCTAGCGATTTTCGTTAAGTTTACGAGGTAATAATGCTTCTCTACGATTATAGCCACTGGATTGTAAACAAAAAAACAAAAAATAAATAAAGTAATATGAGGATTTATTTTAGCTTCAGATTATATATAAGGTTTCTAATCCTACGTCTAAGACCATATCTTAGGTTTGACTCGGCTTTTAGAAGGATCCCACGTCACTGAACATGAAACACAGCCAACACGAAGGGAAGTTATTTATTTATTTATTTTGCTTTGTCCCTGTCTCCCGCGTTAGCGAGGTAGCGCAAGGAAACAGACGAAAGAAATGGCCCAACTCACACACATACACATGTATATACATACACGTCCACACACGCAAATATACACACTTCGTAGACGCTGACGGTGCGCGTCTGTCTCCGCATCTCCGTCGGGGGGGCGCGCCGGCAGGAGCGACAGTGGAGGAGGTCGACGACGACGCCGGCGGAGTGGTTGCATCAATGCCCCGCCCGCCCCGCCGCCCCTTCGTCGTCGAACACACCCGCTCGTTGGAGTTCGACCATCATGGCCATGACCAGCGTCGTCTGTGGCCGCTCCCTGAGGGCACAGAAGCGCCATGGCTTCGCCACAGACCTCACAACAACCTTCAGGTCCCTGGTAGTGTCTCTGCACGTACCCATCGTCCAGGTAGGCCTCCAGGTAAAACAGGCCCCTTAGGTACCTGAGTCACAAGGGCCTCCCAGCTAGCCCTCCAAGACCAAAAGACCCACAATATAAACCGACGAAGGTCAGCGATTTTCCAATCGCCTTTTCGGACGGTTCGGTTGTGGCGGACCCTACGTCTTCACCGGTCCCGGGACTCGAAACCCTCAGGGGTTCGACACGTCAAGCAGGTAACCGGAAATGCTCAAGTGGTATTTCCACATGACGTGTCACCTGATACGAGGGCACATGTTATCTCACGACTAAGATAACACACACACACACACACGCCCCTCACACCGTCAGCTTGGAAATGACCGACCCTTTCTTGTCATGGCATACACGAAACACAAGGTCTTATTACGAAGTAAACACAAGGTCTTATTGCGAAGTTATCCACTCTTAATTAAGAGAAACTTTACGAAAACACTGCGACACCTTAGCGTGTATGAACTGACGACGAATTCCTTCCCTGGAGACATCGGATCCCGAGTGATGTAGAACCCTAACTGATAACTATGAGAAGCCCTTATCAAGTCTCTACTGCCTAACTGATAACTATGACGAGCCCTTATCAGTCTCTACACCTGCCTGGTGCTTAATACATCTAGTTCTTATCTCGTGGGGTCTCTGTGCACACACACACACAGACATCTCTGCGTGTGATGGCCCGTATTGTAAGGTGGTTGTCTGTGGTGGTGATGGTGTGTGGGCGTGGACACTGTCAGGACCCATTCGTATCGACAGACACTGGCCCGAGTGATGCTGAAGGAGCGACGGTGACGAAGGAGTTTCGAGACAAGCTGTCGGACGCACAGTTTAGCCTTCGTGTTGGACGACGGCGTCTATGGTGGCCCAGGTCTCAAGCCAACCACAGCATTACGGCGGGAGATGAAGGTGTGAGCGGTGAAGATGCGATTCCAGTGACACTTTCCCGAGATCCGAGAGTAAATGATGGGCCCCTTCAACTCGTAGATGGTGGAGCTTCGAGTGCGTCTTTCCGTGGTAATCATGGCTCAACCACGTCAAGGATGGGAGCCACGTCGACGAAGCTGGACCCCTCCTGCCTCAGGTACCTCTCCTGCCACAGCGACATCAGGAACATCGACTTCCAACAGTTGGAAATCCACTTCTGGGATCTACCTGAGCGGTCGGCCGAGGCCTGCGCTGGCCAGTGCCTGGCCCTACGACCCTCGACCCAGCTGGTCTTGGCCAAGATGATCGCCATGAACGAGAGGCTCGTGTGTGGGTGTGGCGACCCAGAAACCATCGCTGGACAGGGAGGAGTCCTGAACGACTCCCAGTTCTGCTCTCCGTGCCCGGACGGAGAACACAAGTGTGGCGGGGTCGTGTCCGTGAGCGTCTATAGCATCGCTCGGGCGTGTAGGCCCACGCCCACGCCGGCTACAGGCGTGGATACCACGGCAGCCACCGAGCGACTGGTCCCCCACGGCCTCTCGTACTCAGGGTGCTTTCGGGAGGAGGGCGTCGTCCCATCGACCACCGTCGCCTATTTGAGATCCCCGAAGCGGTCGGTCGTCGCCTGCGCCAACTACTGCCGGAAGCAGACCGAAGACAGAGACCTGGTGGTCCTCGTGAGCTACAGGAAGACCCAAGACCGACTCATCTGCTCCTGTGGGTGAGTTGGGTCGAGTCACGCGAAATGTCAGCAGCAGCTCTCCATCCCGGTCGAGTCCGTCAGCTCTGGTGCTCTATCACGCTCTTGTCTCTTCCCTCAGGAGGAGCGACATGTCCCTGGCGTCAGCGTCTCGCTTGGAGGACAGCCGGTGTCAGACGGTGTGTCCTGACGGCGGGGACGTGTGTGGTGGACCAGACGCCGTCAGCGTCTACAGTAGCGGCCCCATGGTGAAGTTCTCGCCACTCTCTCTCCTCCTGCTACTACTGCTGCTGACGCCCTCTGCTGACGGTGCTGACGCCTTCCATCTCTTCGACTGACCTTTCCAAGCATCGGCGCCCATCACTCCATCAAAATAGCTACGAAAATATGAGTGAAAGAGACGATGCACTTGGATACAACCGAATCAACCCACTGTGGCCAAATTTCACCACATCTGACCATCTGGGTTTCTAGTTAAGATTACCAAATCTTTAGGTTAGATTAGTTAATCTCTGGTGACGTTCTAGTTAGTCTGGAATCCTTGGAGTTAAAAAAGACTCTTACGATATTCATTTGTTAAACGAAGACATAGTCCAAATGGGACTTTTATTTTGTAGTGTTAGATGTTGTAAAAAGAAAATTACAGTCGTATTTGACAGTACAAATTGTGTGTGTGTGTGTGTGTGTGTGTGTGTGTGTGTGTGTGTGTGTGTGTGTGTGTGTGTGTGTGTGTATTTTCTTTATAGCTAGTGTTTGTGAAGTGGGGGAGGAAGATGTAGAAGTGGTGGGCCACTGTGTGGGGGAGGAAGTGGAGGTCAGAAAATGAAGTGTAGGTGAAAGTGTAAGTGAAGTAGGAAGGAGCTTAGGGTAAATATAAATGGGGTGTGGGTGAAAGTGTAAATGAAGGTCAGGTGAAAGTGTAAATAAGTGATAGATGAACTCCACAGATGACTTAAAGAAGGAATAGATAGATACAACACTTTATCTGTTTACGTGGCTTTATATTTAATATTAATTGATTAGACAGTTCGACTGAGGTGATGTTTTACATCTTCTGTCGGTGTTTTAACTTCTGTTTAAGATCCCATGATTTTATAATTATTTTATGTTAAATATATGAATTTTGGTACATTCAGTCATGATATATATTAATATATATATATATATATATATATATATATATATATATATATATATATATATATATATATATATATATATTATCTTTACTATTTTTTTTAATTTTCCAAAAGAAGGAACAGAGAAGGGGGCCAGGTGAGGATATTCCCTCAAAGGCCCAGTCCTCTGTTCTTAGCGCTACCTCGCTAACGCGGGAAATGGCGAATAGTTTGACTGGATTTGCCCACATTTCATTGATATATGATTTCTAGACTGATTACTACAATGTTTCCCTTACTTTAAGTTTTAATTGAAGGAAGTTCTAAAACAATATTAAAAAAAAAAAGTATTCTACTTAACAAAATATTTTTCAGTTTGTCCTAAAATATCTACATTTTCTTCTTTACCCATTTTCTTCTTTACCCATTTTCTTCTTTACCCATTTTATCATTTTCTCTAAATATTTCCAGGGATAACTGATATATCTTTACTATAACTAATATACCTTTACTAAATTAATTATTCCTTCTCTGTTGCCAGGTCTTTGGTCTATCCTGAAACATATCTCTCTCAGGAATAACTTTGCTTAAATTTCTAGTATTTCTTTGACTTGAGATTTATAATTCAACTGTTTGAAGAAGTATTTACCTTGCCTTGAAAATATATATGGGATTTTTCCAAATGCAATTTCACAAGAGTCTGTGACCAAAAAAAAATAGTTGAGTTACTCATCAAAAATAACATTTGCTTTTATCCTCACTACCTGCTGAACTTTTCTTACCCTCTAAGGTAATGTTTGTCTTCCAGCATGCGTTAGTAAAAGGATTTTCCGAAATATGACCACAAATCGTCCAAAATCCAAAATGCTTGAGTCACCCTTATAATCTTTTACATTTTCTCTCACACAACTTGGTCCATTTTCTATTTTAATTTCAACGGTGACTAAAGCATTTATTACCATAACTGTGTGGGTTTTTAGTTTGAATTATTCATAAATGGCTTTTCTCGCGAGCGCTCGAGGGAATTACGAGGTTTCCTTACGGCCTTTGCGATGGTTTCTTGCTAATTCAATTCTCGCACTTCGACTTCGATATACATTAGACGCACTTACGAGATGCGAAGACATTACATATATCGTCCACAAGACACGAGAAACCTTCGACTCCATGAGTTAATCTATGGGTTCTTCATCATCAGCTTCCATGGATCATCTATTATCTAGAAGATAGGCTAGATATAATGGCTTCTGGCGTCTATTATCTAGAAGATAGGCTAATTAATAGCTTCTGGCGTCTATTATCTAGAAGATAGGCTAGATATAATGGTTTCTGGCGTCTATTATCTAGAAGATGGGCTGGATAATGGCTTCTGGAGTCTATTATCTAGATGATAAGCTAGATAATGGCTTCTGGCATCTATTATCTAGAAGATAGGCTAGATAATGGCTTCTGGTGTTCTACGATCTAGAAGATAGACTAGATAATGGCTTCTGGCGTCTATTATCTAGAAGATAGACTAGATAATGGTTTCTGGCGTCTATTATCTAGAAGATAGACTAAATAATGGCTTCTGGCGTCTATTATCGTCTATTATCTAGAATATAGGCTAGATAATGGCTTCTGGCGTCTATTATCTAGAAGATTGGCTAATTAATGGCTTCTGGCATCTATTATCTAGAAGATAGGCTAGATAATGGCTTCTGGCATCTATTATCTAGAAGATAGGCTAGATAATGGCTTCTGGTGTTCTATTATCTAGAAGATAGACTAGATAATGGCTTCTAGCGTCTATTATCTAGAAGATAGACTAATTAATGGCTTCTGGCGTCTATTATCTAGAAGATAGACTAATTAATGGCTTCTGGCGTTCTATTATCTAGACTATAAGAGCACAATACAACTTGCATATAAGAGATGGAACTCTCCTTCTGTTCGAGTCTGATCCTGTGATCTCTATATACTCTTCGTTGACAGAAATGGGATCGAAATGCATTCTGAAGACCATCATGGAATCGCCAGAATTCGCCTCTTCGTTCCTTATTAATTTGGGAGTTTGAATCTTCATTGCATTTGAGATTATTTCATCGTCTTACATCCGGCAACGTATGAATAATATTCACCATCTTCGCTCACTGAATGATAAAAGGAAGTTCAAATATTAGAAATTTCGAAAAAAAAATGGAGAAATGTTGAAGAGTTTAGGTAAAAGTTAAGGAAATATCTAAGGGTCGAAATTTTGTTCTGAAGCAGTTGAGGAAATGGCGTATTTCAAATAGCTTTTGTGATTTTCTCATATCTCATCGTTTTTCTGCGATATTTTGTGAAATACAAAATCACTTTATGAACTTTCGTCATGGTCAACACCCCTAGGAGACATTAGAGAGAGATATATTGTGCTTCATATTCTGTGGTTTCGATAGTCTTCACGTTTTCTATCATCATAACTTGTCTTCACGTTTTCTCTCATCACGTCTTCACGTTTTCTCCCATCACGTCCTCACGTTTTCTATCATCAGAACTTGTTTTCAAGTTTTTTTTGTCTCATCACAACGTGTCTTCACGTTTTCTATCATCACAACCTGTCTTCACGTTTTCTATCATCACAACCTGTCTTCACGATTTCTCTCATCACAACTTGTCTTCACGTTTTCTATCATCACAACCTGTCTTCACGTTTTCTCTCATCACAACTTGTCTTCACGTTTTCCATCATCACAACCTGTCTTCAAATTTTCTCTAATTACAACTTGTCCTCACCTTTTCCATCATCACAGTTATGTACTCCCGTTTTCCGTCATCACAGTTATGTACTCCCGTTTTCTGTCATCGCAGTTATGTATTCCCGTTTTCCATCATCACTGTTATGTACTCCCGTTTTCCATCATCACAGTTATGTACTCCCGTTTTCCGTCATCACAGTTATGTACTCCCGTTTTCCATCATCACAGTTATGTACTCCCGTTTTCCGTCATCACAGTTATGTACTCCCGTTTTCCGTCATCACAGTTATGTACTCCCGTTTTCCATCATCACAGTTATGTACTCCCGTTTTCCATCATCACAGTTATGTACTCCCGTTTTCCATCATCACAGTTAATGTACTCCCGTTTTCCATCATCACAGTTAATGTACTCCCGTTTTCCATCATCACAGTTATGTACTCCCGTTTTCCGTCATCACAGTTATGTACTCCCGTTTTCCGTCATCACAGTTATGTACTCCCGTTTTCCATCATCACAGTTATGTACTCCCGTTTTCCATCATCACAGTTAATGTACTCCCGTTTTCCATCATCACAGTTAATGTACTCCCGTTTTCCATCATCACAGTTATGTACTCCCGTTTTCTGTCATCATAGCCCAGCGAGGGGGTAATCTCTTTTATTCGAGTTGCCAGATAGGTCATTAAAGCACCATCACCAAGTGGTGGTGAAGGAGGAGGAGATCATTATGTGCGAGATGAGAGAAATATGTTCGAAGTAATTACATGGCCAGGGATTGGATGACCTGGCGTCTGTCTTAATTACTCAGGATCTCTCTCCCCCCGGGGTCGAAAACTCTCTCTCTCTCTCTCTCTCTCTCTCTCTCTCTCTCTCTCTCTCTCTCTCTCTCTCTCTCTCTCTCTCTCTCTCACCATATCACACAAGTGCCTCATCACATACACACACACACAGCTCGCCCCAGTCATCCTACGGACGACCCCCTTCACAGTTGCGCAAGAAAGCATCACCGACACCACCCCCGCCACCCTTACCCAACCAGAGATCCCCCGTCCCCTGGGTTGCAGTTCGACACCACAATCACACCGAGGCGAACCCGCCCCGCCACCGTTACCCATCAGAGATCCCCGTCCCTTGGGTTGCAGTTTGACACCACAACCACGCCGAGGCGAACCCACCCCGCCACTGTTATCCATCAGAGATCCCCCGTCCCTTGGGTTGCAGTCCGACACCACAACCACGCTGAGGCGAACCCGCCCCGCCACCGTTACCCAACCAGAGATCCCCCGTCCCTTGGGTTGCAGTTCGACACCACAACCACGCCGAGGCGAACTCGAACTCACAGAGAGAGCGATAAGAAGGGCCACCAAACACCCTAAGCAATTACGAACGCATCAGGTCGCACGTAATGCTCGTGTGAACACCATCTGTTTGACACCTTCCACCCTCGTTACGAGCCAACGACCCTCAGGTTAGCATCATTACTATTAATACTATCATTACACACACACACACACACACACACACACACACACACACACACACATACACACACACACACACTCACTCACACATTCACACACACACACACACACACACACACACACACACACACACACATACACACACACACACACACACACACACACACACACACACACACACACATACACACACACACACACACACACACACACACACACACACATACACACACACACACACACATACACACACACACACACACACACACACACACACACATTCACACACACACACACACACACACACACACACACACACACACACACACACACACACACACACACATACACACACACACACACTCACTCACACATTCACACACACACACACACACACACACACACACACACACACACACACACACTCACTCACACATTCACACACACACACACACACACACACACACACACACACACACACACACACACACACCTCATATACAAATTCTCAAGGCAAAAAATAAACGCCTGTACGAGGGAAAAAAAATTAAGAAACCTCAATATTACGACCCCCCGAAGATTCTACGAGAAGAGACCAACCCGCATCCCTTGCTCAAGTCTCCCACTGGGCCAGTGGGGTCTCAGCCGCCCGTTTTCTTCCATAATCACTTCCTCGTTATCCTATAAATAGGGCTCGGGGCGTCCACAAGGAATCTACAGCTCCTTGTGTGGGATCATCGCTCGTCCCACAAGTGCCACAAGATGCGAAGTCCTTCCCACTTAGGGACCTCGGTGTGTGTGTGTGTGTGTGTGTGTGTGAGGGGAAGGGGGGGGGAGAGGGCCGGTCCTCATGGCCCGACGCGGTGATGGTGATGGTGGAGATGGTGATGGTGATGGTGGAGATGGTGATGGAGTATAAACCACCTCCTTCCCTTCCCCTCCCTCCCTTCACCCACCCACCCACCCACCACATAAACCCTGGTTTATAAACATAACTGACAGGAGGGAGGGTGGGTGGGTGGAGAGGGGAGGTGAGGGGAGAGGGGTGGGTGAGGGGAGAGGGTGGGTTGGTGGGTGAGGGGAGAGGGTGGGTTAGGGGAGAGGGTGGGTTGGTGGGTGAGGGGAGGTGAGGGTGGGTGAGGGGAGAGGGTGAGTGGGTGAGGGGAGAGGGTGGGTGGGGTGGGTGAGAGGATGGGTGAGGGTGAGGGGAGAGGGTGAGTGGGTGAGGGGAGAGGATGGGTTGGTGGGTGAGGGGAGAGGGTGAGTGGGTGAGGGGAGAGGATGGGTTGGTGGGTGAGGGGAGAGGGTGAGTGGGTGAGGGGAGAGGGTGGGTGGGGGTGGGTGAGGGGAGAAAGTGGATTTACAATAACAGCAAAAAGGGTCAATTCTAGACTCGTGTCGCTGTTCTCAAGCCAGGGTTTGTAGTTTTATTAAGCTTCGCTCTAATTA